>NW_026903173.1:642500-830000 GCF_024500385.1 Phyllopteryx taeniolatus
ATCAGAATCATCTTTATTTGCCAAGTATGTCCAAAACACACAAGGAATTTGTCTCCGGTAGTTGGAGCCGCTCTAGTACAACAGACAGTCAATTTACAGAACACTTTGGAGACATAAAGACATTGACAAAAAACAATTGTGCAAAAAGATGCAGAGTCCTCTAGCACTTGGAGCAGTTCGAATGACTAATATCGCAATAGTCCGGTGCAATGACCATTGTGCAAAGGGCGCTGAGACTTCAAGGAGTGTATGCGGTTTAAAGTGACGAGTAGTGCGATAATCTGGGACAATGGCTGTGCAAATGTTACGGATACTCCTCAATCAGTGTGCAAATGGAGCAGATGCTACTCTGGCATGAGTGGCCAGTATATGCAAATAGTGCAGCATGGCGAGACAACTACAGCGAGTGCACGAGTAATACATAATTGGCCCCACAGAAATGTGACAACGAACTCAAGTCAAAAAATTGCCAGCTTGTTGTAATGGAATTATAGGTTAGCTGTTTAAGAAGTTGATTGCAAGAGGGAAGAAGCTGTTGGAATGTCTACTAGTTCTAGTTTGCATTGATCGGTAGCGCCTACCTGAGGGAAGGAGCTGGAAGAGCTGGTGACCGGGGTGGGGAGGGTCCGAGAGGATTTTGCATGCCCTTGTCTTAGTTCTGGCAGCGTGCAAGTCCTCAAGGGTTGGTAGGGGGGTACCGACAATCCTTTCAGCAGTTTTGATTGTCCGTTGCAGTCGGAGTTTGTCCTTTTTTGTAGCAGCACCAAACCAGACTGTGATGGAAGAACACAGGACTGATTCGATGACCGCTGTGTAGAACTGTCTCAGCAGCTCCGGTGGCAGGCCGTGCTTTCTCAGAAGCCGCAGGAAGTACATCCTCTGCTGGGCCTTTTTGAGGACGGAGTTGATGTTGGTCGCCCACTTCAGGTCATGGGAGATTGTAATTCCCAGGAACTTGAAGGTCTCGACGGTTGACACAAGGCAGCTGGACAACGTGAGGGGCAGCTGTGGCGAAGGATGCCTCCTGAAGTCCACGATCATCTCTACAGTCTTGAGCGTGTTCAGCTCCAGGTTGTGTCGGCCGCACCACTGCTCCAGCCGCTCCGCTTCCTGTTGATATGCAGACTCGTCACCGTCCTTGATGAGGCCGATGACAGTGGTCTCATCTGCAAACTTCAGGAGTTTGACAGTCGGGTTCGCTGAGGTGCAGTCGTTCGTGTAGAGAGAGAAGAGCAGCGGAGAGAGGACACAACCTTGGTGCGCCCCAGTGCTGATGCTGCGTGTGGATGAGGTGGCCTCCCCCAGCCTGACCTGCTGTGTCCTGCCCGTCAGAAAGCTGTAAATCCACTGGCAGATGGCAGGTGAGACGCTGAGCTGGAGAAGCTTGGATGAAAGGAGTTCAGGGATGATGGTGTTGAACGCTGAGCTGAAGTCCACGAACAGGATCCTCGCGTAGGTCCCTGCACTGTCGAGGTGTTCTAGGATGAAGTGCAGTCCCATGTTGACTGCATCATCTGCAGATCTGTTCGCTTGGTAGGCAAACTGCAGGGGGTCCAGCAGGGGACCTGTGACACTCTTGAGGTGGTCCAGCACGAGACGTTCAAAGGACTTCATGACCACAGATGTCAAAGCAACAGGCCTGTAGTCATTCAGACCCGAGAGTGCAGGTTTCTTGGGGACTGGAATGATGGTGGAGCGTTTGAAACAGGATGGAACTTCGCACATTTCCAGAGATCTGTTGAAGATCTGAGTGAAGACTGGAGCGAGCTGGTCCGGGCCTGCCGCTTTGTTAATCTTTTGTTGTTTGAAGATGCGTCTCACATCCTGTTCATGGATGGTTAACGCAGAGGTCAGAGGTGTGATTGTGGTCGCGGGTGCGGCCGGGTGGGTGTGTGGTGTGAAACTGTCCTTTTCAAATCTGCAGTAGAAGGTATTCAAGTCGTTGGCTAGTGTGCTATTGTTCTCAGCTTGGGGGGATCGTCGCTTGTAATTAGTCAGCGATTGGAATGCATTGTAATAAAGACATATTAAGGAAAGTTCCAGTAATGTAAATGTTTCTTAAGAGAGAAGCTTTAAAAAAATATAATAAATCAAATGCATCCTCCAAAGGCTTGCCTTCATGCATACAATTTTCCAAAGAGCCATGTGAGAAACTGGAACGGTTATCAAGGGCCACATCATGCAAAAAGTTGTTTGCACACTTCACTCTGACATCTCTCCTCACATGTGTTCTGTCATATGTACAACATTTTAAATATAATTTCCCCTTGTGTGATCATAATTCGGAGAGTAAATCGACAAATATCAAATTTTTATCGAAATAGAACAAGCATTCAAACCATCACCGCTTGTTCTTGACAAGCACACGTCGCTGACGTCATAGGCTGTTTCGTACTCATTGAACGTTGGCAGCTAGATCCATTCCACGCATCCACCATCCGCACACAGATGTAATTTATGAATATTACTCCGCGGCGGACTAATATGCGAAAGCGCGTCGGCCTGAGGTTCCGCCTGTACGCTTGGGACCTGCTTTGGAGTCACAGGAGTTGACGAGACCAGAAAAAAACACTACCGCCGCTTCAGCTGTTAAGAAGTAACGGTATTTTTACTCCGTTTCAATGATCTAAATGTCGCTCACTACTTTTATTGAGCAATTATTGCTTATTTATCAACTATTCTGTGCTCGAGACTTCGACTTCCGCATTGGGCGTTGTTTGCGCCAATCCGGTTTAAGCACTAGTGACGTTTAAGTCTAGCTCACCAATCAAACGACACAAGAAAGTAACATGACCTCACACAATGTCTTCTATTGGGCTTCCCAGGCATAGGTATTAATACTAGATAAGCCAGCATGGCTGATTGTCGTGCCAACGTGGCAGCCATGTTGGGAAGGTCGTCGATACCGTGAAAGCAACGGCGCGCTGCTCGTGTTTACATTTAGACGAACAAAAACAACAACGTTCATGTATTATTTGTATTTGTGCCCAAATGAGGACATTTCAACCCACTTATACATTGAGAAAACACCTTGCAGTAAAAAACATTTTATTTTGTTATTTTAATTTTATTGATGTTCATGCTGTGGTAAAAAAAAAAAAAAAAAGTTACTCACTATTTACTCAGTACTTGAGTAATTATTTCACTGTGTACTTTTTACTCATACTCAAGTATTTATTGACTTGAGCCACATAATTGTCAAGTAACAGTACTCTTACTTGAGTACAATATTTGGCTACTCTACCCACCTCTGGACATCCTCTATTGTTACTCTCACGTTTAAGCAACATTTTTTTGCTCATCAGATCAGCCAGTGTTGTATTTGTTGCACAGGTCTTTTGTATTTTCGTATTGAGGTTGCGGTCCCAGCGGAACCACGAAGCACACGTAACATCGGCGACAAGAGCTGATCCGCTAGTACATCTTGTATTAATTAGGAAACGCGCCTACAATTATCAAATTAGTTTCCGGATGTTAAAGTTAATTGTATTAAGTGACGGAGCGATGTTAGGGATTATGTCACAGCACAGAATGAACTAACTTCAAATTCAGAAATGGCCAAAAAACAACAAAAGATGGTTTACTTCATATATTCCTGGAGGGTGCATTTGGGATTAGCCTTTGAAGTTGGTAATAGTGAAAAATGACATGAAACAGACAATGATTTTAGTCAATACTTTTCCAGAATGAGAGTGTTTAAAGAGTCTGCAAACAGCTTGATGTCGTCCATGTAGGGGCGATGGCCGATTATTGTTACTTCTGAACTGTTACCCGAAGCAACTCTTGGTCTGACCGAGGGGGTTCAGGAATATGCAGAACAGCCCAAATTAGCGTCACAACTACCATTGTGTGTGTGTTCAACCATGTTCCCATGCTCAAATCACCATGATGTGATGGTTTGAACCCATGTTCAAAATATCATGTCATCAACCCTTAGTTTTGCTAGTTAGTACAACATACGGGGGGAAGTTTTCCGGGGTTGGTCATGTGACCTTTGCAACGTAAGCACAAGAACCAGTTGTGATGTTAATTTTGGTCTTCAGCAGAGGGTGATATTGCCCAACATGGCAGCCCCCTGAGATGGCTGAAAATTGATGAATTTGTTTCATTCCTATTCCACGAACGCAATATTAATCAAAATATCATGTTTAGACTAGTGAGCCATATACGTATTCTTGAAAGAAAAAAAAAAGAAAATTGAGTTTCCGTGCCCCTTTAAGCACTTTTCCTCTTCCGCGCTCCAGAGGCTGTAGTAAGTCCAGCGCCCTGTGAAGGTGAAACATGATATTGCATGTTTTGATTCAGTTTACTGCCCGCCGGCATCTGGCTCATGCTGATGGTGCGGGAAAGACCTGGGGCCTCATGTACAAAAGGTCCGTACGCTCTTTTTCACGGCAAAGTTGAGATGTATCAAGAGTGAGATGACCGTGGAAATGCGCGGTGCCTCACGCCAACTTCATGGCTGGCGTACGCACGTTTCTGCAGGTGTTGGTGCTTTGGCGACACTTAGAGGTGATTCTGCGAAACTGTTATAAATCTGCACATCAGAGACACGTGAACAATTAGCACTGATGAACAATTCATGCCCGGCAACATTTGATTTCAACAATGCAAAAGATGCAAGGACTCGGAATTCACTTGTTAACCAGTGTATTTAATGAACTACTGATATTTGTGAGGACACCTATTCATTGATCAAGGCGAGCATTTATGCCGCCTATTGCCCTCACAATCGCTTCGTGACTCCAGCACATGCACTGAAAAAAAGAGTCCTTTGAACGTACTTAATTTGAACATGTACATTGGTTACACATGATTAAAATGTGTTAAAATGACATAATTTACCCCTCTTCTTTGAAAAAAACACATTTTGTGCAACCGATGTACGTTAAAATTAAGTAAATTCAAAGGACTCTTTTTATCAGTTTGCACGGGTGCAACAGCAGCCGGTTGGAGCGTAATTGCGTCGGAGACCCTGGGGATGCCGGAGGAGACGTCAGGGACGGTGGACGAATCCCCCGAACATGTAGCGCGTGGGTGCGACTGCACATAAAAAGAGTCCTTTGAATTTCCTTAATTTGAACATGTACATCGGTTGCAGATGATTTAAATGACATAATTTACCCCTCTTCTAAAAAAATAAAATATTTTTCTTCAGTGTGCGTGTCCTCTCCTGTGTATTCCATCCATTTTTTGAGCCGCTTCTCCTCACTAGGGTCGCGGGCGTGCTGGACCCTATCCCAGCTGTCATCGGGCAGGAGGCAGGGTACACCCTGAACTGGTTGCCAGCCAATCGCAGGGCACATAGAAACAAACAACCATTCGCACTCACAGTCATGCCTACGGGCAATTTAGAGTCTCCAATTAATGCACGTTTTTGGGATGTGGGAGGAAACCGGAGTGCCCGGAGAAAACCCACACAGGCACGGGGAGAACATGCAAACTCCACACAGGCGGGGACGGGGATTGAACCCCGCACCTCAGAACTGTGAGGCTGACGGTCTAACCAGTCGGCCACCGTGCCGCCTCTCCTGTGTATTAAAATACTAAATTGAGTCATCAAAAGGACTTTGGAGTTTTTTATATCCTCTTTGATATGCTGATGTGCTTCTATTTTAGATTAGATATTAGATTTACTACGAATAAAATACAACATTTACACGTGGACCTTTATCTCACAGGGCTGAGTGTAGGTTACTGTATGAACACATTTGTTATGAGTTATAAAAATACATGGTATTAACCTTGTGGGCCCCTCCTAGAGCTGTCACCTTATCATGGTGGAGGGGTTTGTGTGTCCCAATGATCGTCGGAGCTAAGTTGTCTGGGGCTTCACGCCCCTATTAGGGTCACCCATGGCAAACAGGTCGTAGGTGTGGGACCAGACAAAGCACAGCTCCAACAATTCAGGAAGACGTTTTCCCTTGCCCGGACGCGGGTCACCGGGGCCCCCCTCTGGAGCCAGGTTTGGAGGTGGGGCTCGAAGGCGAGCGCCTGGGGGCCCGGCTGGGCACACCCCGAAAGGGTAACGTGGGTCCCCCTTCCCATGGGCTCACCGCCTGTGGGAGGGGCCATAGGGGCCGGGTGCAGTCCGAGCTGGGCGGTGGCTGAAGGCAGGGACCATGGCAATTTGATCCCCGGCTACAGTAGCTGGCTCTAGGGAAGTGGAATGTCACCTCTCTGGCATGGAAGGAGCCCGAACTGGTGTGTGACGTCGAGAAGAATGGCAGCATATGTTTCTCCAAAAGAAGAACTTAGAATTTTATGGCTGCAACATGTTCCAAAAAAGCTAGGTCAGGTGGCAAAAAAGACTGAGAAAGTTGAGGAATGCTCATCAAACACCTATTTGGAACATTCCACAGGTGAACAGGCTAATTGGGAACAGGTGGGTGCCATGATTGGGTAGAAAAGGAGCTTCCCTGAATTGCTCAGTCATTCACAAGCAAAGATGGGGCAAGGTTCACCTCTTTGTGAACAAGGGCGTGAGAAAATAGTTGAACAGCTTAAGGACAATGTTCCACAACGTACAATTGCAAGGAATTTAGGGATTTCTTCATCTACGGTCCATAATATCATCAAAAGGTTCAGAGAATCTGGAGAAATCACTGCATGTAAGCGGCAAGGCCGAAAACCGACATTGAATGCCCATGACCTTCGATCCCTCAGGCGGCACTGCATCAAAAACCGACATCAATGTGTAAAGGATATCACCACATGGGCTCAGGAACACTTCAGAAAACCAATGTTAGTAAATACAGTTCGGCGCTACATCTGTAAGTGCAACTTGAAACTCTACTATGCAAAGCAAAAGCCATTTATCAACAACATCCAGAAACGCCGCCGGCTTCTCTGGGCCCGAGCTCATCGAAGATGGACTGATGCAAAGTGGAAAAGTGTTCTGTGGTCCACATTTCAAATTGTTTTTGGAAATTGTGGACGTCGTGTCCTCCGAGCCAAAGAGGAAAAGAACCATCCAAACTGTTATGGACGCAAAGTTCAAAAGCCAGCATCTGTGATGGTGTGGGGCTGTGTTAGTGCCAATGGCATGGGTAACTCACACATCTGTGAAGGCACCATTAATGCTGAAAGGTACATACAGGTTTTGGAGAAACATATGCTGCCATCCAAGCAACGTCTTTTTCATGGACACCCCTGCTTATTTCAGCAAGACAATGCCAAACCACATTCTGCACGTGTTACAACAGCGTGGCTTCGTAGTAAACGAGTGCGGGTACTAGACTGGCCTGCCTGCAGTCCAGACGTGTCTCCCATTGTAAATGTGTGACGCATTATAAAGTGTAAAATACGACAACGGAGACCCCAGACTGTTGAACAGCTGAAGCTGTACATCAAGCAAGAATGGGAAAGAATTCCACGTACAAAGCTTCAACAATTAGTGTCCTCAGTTCCCAAACATTTATTGAATGTTGTGAAAAGAAAACGTGATGTAACACAGTGGTAAACGTGACCCTGTCCCAGCTTTTTTGGAACTTGTTGCAGCCATTAAATATTAAATAAATATCTTGTCTTTGTAGTGTATTCAATTAATTATAGGTTGAACATGATTTGCAAGTCATTGTATTCTGTTTTTATTTATGTTTAACACAACGTCCCAACTTCATTGGAATTGGGGTTGTAATTGATCAGCCTCAATAACAGTTACTTATACGGCACGGTGCTGTTTGTTGTTCGAACTCAGGCGATCACAGGTTGCGAGTCGAGTGCATCAACAGTTGGGCCATTAGACAAGGATCCCGGGTTAGCGGGCAGCAGCCTCTTTCCAAGGATTCCGAGGAGTGCCGTCTTAATCACTCGCTATCTACTGCCCAAGCTATATCCAAACAATGCTGTAAACACTCTCCGAACTCTACTAGCCTATACAAACTACACAATCATTATCCAAACCCTGAGCTGACCGCAACGCTATAAAAAAAAATCAAACCTTTTGAATGAGGCGTGCATGAGGGGTTTTGCTATCAAATCTCCTGGCAAAATCTGAAGAGCTTCCCGAATCGGTCACGTGGTACAGGCTTCAGACGTCATCACTTCCGGCTCCTCCCCTAAATGAACCAAACCTCGATACACGCTTTGCGGACACACGCCTCGAAGACTCGGCACAACCCGTAACATCACTATTTCTTTCCTTACCCATATCATGCGCTATAGTTGTACATTCACAAACATTCTCCACAGCCACCTGTCTCTTACACTGTATTTTAGTCTCTTGACCACATACAGTGCCACTCTTACTCCTTTTTCTGTCCAACTTGCATGATTTAACTCATAACCAGCTATTCCTCACCAATTCCTAAATATTTCATTTTTTTTTTTAAATAATAAAGGTGGAAAAATTTGGCAAATTATTTTGGCCTCATTTTTTAACATCACAAAAACATACAGACTTTTTATATCCACTGTACATGTCAGGATACATGGTCCGATTGGACTGGACCCTTGCATAAAAATGAGAGTTGGCGACGCACCCCAACACATTGAGTGATTGGATATATGGACGCCCCGAACAGTGAGCCTGTACGGGTGTTTGATGCTGTACATACAGTGTATTGTACTTTATCACATTTATTAAACCCTAAAAAGATAATTAATAGTTATTTTTTATGAAATGTAGTCAGGACTTGATATTAACTTTTTTGCTCAGCAGCCACTGTGGCTAGTGGTTTCCCAGAGTTACTCGCTATTGAGCACCATTTTTTTGTAGGATATTAGGGGTTATGCACAACCAACTTCCAGATTCGGTAAAACAGGACAAAGCTCTTGAGACAACTACATGTAGTAAAGTTATTCTCCTTTCTCACTGGTTCTGGACAAGTGGGCCATCTTCACAGGTGAGCGTGTTGCCAAGAACTACTTGAGGCAGACTCTGAGAAGGGATCCCAGTAAATGCAGTTGGACAAATGTCTGGCTTTTCCTCCTCCAGTTTTTTCCCTTAAATACACTTCTCACTTCGTGCATATGTTTGTACAGTTGTGTGGGTTTGTGGTTTTCTAAAAGAGAAGGACAATCAAGGACCAATAGGCAAGTGCACACAATATAGGATAGAAAGTTACACTTTACAAAGCAGATTTAGTAAAATGCTGTTAAGCCAGCAACATTTAAACACAGCCGACACAGCACTTCCAGTTGATGTACTTATTTTGAAACTCAAATTTCCACTGCTTCCTTAGCAGAGTGACAATAACTTACTGATCGCCACAGGGGAACAGGTTCACTAATGAACGTCAACTCAAACACTAACAAACCACTCTGGTAAAAGGACTATGGTTAATCATAATAAGTTTGCATGCACATATATTTTAATGATATTACTTGGGTCATTGATGCACATTGCCGAACTAAGTCACAATACAGCGCACATGCTATCCTCAGAGACATCTGACTGCCTCAAATACTCCTGTAACGGACATGCTCTCGCCCGATAGCACCCTGACCCCCAAACTCCAGACTGAGCTGCATCGCTGTCTCCGCTACCCCGCCGAGACAGGCGGCCACGGGGATGCCAGATTTAACTTTGCGCACGGACGCTAAATGAATTACCAGCCGGTCCCAAGTAGCTCGTCAAAGCTGAGACACGGACACTGGTTTCTCACTCGGATGCTAAGTTCATTAACTTTCATCCCCAGCCAGCCTGAAGAGTCTGACCAACAAAGACTTTTCTTTTTTTGGGACACTGGCTTGATGACCAAGAAGGTGAGGAACCCGCTGTTTGGTGGCTCTTCATTAAGCAACAGAGACATTTGTTCCTTCTGTCTGGGACAATGGATGGAGCACTAGCGACACCCACAGGCGTCGGAAAACTACTGCAACTCCGGAGGAACAAATTACAATCTTCACTGGATTTGAATGTTATATAATATTTTAAGAACTTGGCATGAACCCCACCAGTGTTACCATCACAATAGCGCCACTAGTGATTTTATTCCCGAAAATTTGAATTCCTGATGCCAAATCTGTTTGTCAACTGAAGCGGATGAGACTGTTCACCCCACACAACACAAATGCCACATTGCAAATATTACAGTGTTCTCAACAACCACATACAATTTAAACATTCATTACAGGGATGAAAGAGGATGTGCGAGTGACAATGCAAAGCTTGAAAATGGTCTCGTTATCTTATGTCCAATAATTAATGTTATTCCACTGGTTTTAAACCACAAATTATCCTAAAATGAAATGTGATTCTAGAGGCGCAGTCTGCCTTCCATTTGGTCAAAAGGGGCCGGCCTTGCTCTTGGAAGCAGATAGAAAGCCGAAACTCCTTTGTCCTGCGCTCGCTCTCGCTTGCTCTCTCTCACTCTCTCTTGTTGTTCAACCTGCCGAAGATCTGGCCCAGCCCGGGAGCCCCACCTCTCACCACAAGGTGGCGGAGGCTGGGAGACACTGAACTTCCCTGCTGCGCTGCTAAGCGTGGACCGCAGCAAGCACCTGCCAACTCCCCGAAGCTACCCTTTTGGGTGTGGGGCAGTTTACGGACGAGACTCCGTTGGGAAGTAATTGCGGTGTGAGTTTTTCCCTAACCGCGTGGCAAGCATTGTCACTGCCAGCGTTCCGGCCATCCTGCACCTGCAGTGCGTCGTCTTCTTCTCTTTCCTTCCTTTTTCTTCAAATCATCCCTTGTGAGCGCTCTTGCCAACCACCCGGAAGGTCGACTCGCCTGCCTGAATTGGTCTACGCAACGAAAGTCCAACATGCTGTTACTAAATACATAGTGCCTATTTGGGTTTAAATGAATGAGAGCAGGAACCCCCAGCTATATGCATTGTCAATACATGCTCATTTCACCCTCATACCACAAGTGAGTCTCCTTTGCCAATGTTTGTCTGTCCTTTGTGTTTTCTTTTCTGCATTGTTCCTCTGGTAGATTCCCATGTTAGATCTCATTACATTTTCTATAAAAATTAACTCCCTGTGTCATTTGTGTGTGTTTGGGTTCGACAAAAGATTGGTTATCGAGAACTCTTATCTAATTAATGTAGCAACCTTCAAATTACGATACTGATAAAACGTTTGTCGTCACTTTGTCCTGAAGTTTTATACATCTAAAAAGTGACATGGTGCCCCTTTATGAGACAAAATAGCTTGATTTATAACGCTGAAATTTAAATTTACGCTACTTCCGGCTGAGTCTTTTCTCCTAAATTAATTACGTTTTTATTTAACCCCCTATACGTTACACTCCGCCCCTCCAGCTGGGGTTCCTAGACATTTGAGGTTTCAAAATTTCATACCTTTTCCAGACCCTAATTTCCAGAAAATTCTACTAATTTTTAACATTTGAGTAAACAGATGTGTATCCAACCATTTTCTGAGCCGCTTCTCCACACTAGGGTCGCGGGCGTGCTGGAGCCTATCCCAGCTGTCATCGGGCAGGAGGCGGGGTACACCCTAAACTGGTTGCCAGCCAATCGCAGGGCACATAGAAGCAAACAACCATTCGCACTCACAGTCATGCCTATGGGCAATTTAGAGTCTCCAATTAATGCATGTTTTTGGGATGTGGGAGGAAACCGGAGTGCCCGGAGAAAACCCACGTAGGCACGGGGAGAACATGCAAACTCCACACAGGCGGGGCCGGGGATTGAACCCGGGTCCTCAGAACTGTGAGGCTGACGCTCTAACCAGTCGTCCACCGTGCCGCCCAGATGTGTATCATTCTGATTATTTATATGCCAAATAATTTCCCCCATGTTGGAGATTTCAAAAGTTTTTGCACAAAGTGTGAATTTAGCTTTCTTTATCCATTGGGGATCCTTAGCCAACCAGTCTGGCGTATGATGACAACTGGCTCACCAGCCGCCTTTAAGTTCCCAAGGGAAATCCACCAAGAATTGCCCAGCGCTGTGGCCAGCCTTGGAGAGCGACACAGCAAGCAGCCATGCGCTGCCTGTCCCCATATAGATGCTTACCTCACTGGGGTTCCTTGCAAACGGGCGTTCCAGAGGGAGTTGGTGCCCACCCTGTGGAGACCCACCTGAGTGGACACCACTCACCACCACCCAGGGACCCAGGACGGTCCACCAGCCCAACCGAGGGAACGGGAACCAACCAGCTGCCCCCCTCAGCCAACCACTACCCTCATCCACTGCCCAGCGCACCCTACCACCACACCAACCCCACCAGGAGAGAAAGGGGCCACCTGCCTATGCCGGAAAAACTGCAAAGGCGGTGGAAAAAAACTCAGCTTAATGTCCTCCCAGAACTACCTAAGGGGAGTCTGGACCCCCTGAAATAAAAGTCTTGCCCCAGCACTGCCCAAAAACACATTAGGGAATCTTATTAATTAATAAGTAAAACTCTAGAAAGAACAAATGCTTTGTTAAAAAGGTAGACGTTTTAAATCATCACTTTATTTGCAAATGACATTTATGATCAATATTAAATATATTGTAAACAAACCTTGAGACACATCTCACAGGGTAGATTACAAACGTCAGGTAACAATATATAGTAGAATCACACAACAAATCACATTTGTAAAACAACATGTAAGACTGAGAACACAACATTATCTCTACTACTTTGTTTTGTAGCACTTTGATTTCTTTCTTGGGAGTAGTTTAGTATTACCACTAATTAAAGAATTACAGCTGAGCACAAAGCCTGCGGATGACAAGGTGATTTGGTCCTTCGTTAGTTGCTTTAATGATTTTCCAGGCATCATGATGCACGAGACCTTCCAAAGAGAATCCATTTATTGATAAGACCTCATCACCAACTTCCAGTAGCCCAGACAGCTCAGCAGCACCTCCTGTTGTGGAGGGGCATAGCAATTCAGTATAAACCTGTATTCCGTAAATCCATTTCCCCAAACTAACTTCCATCTTCCAGTAACCCCCCTCCAAAAAGGAAACAATAAGAACCCTCACCTTTAAAAATGTGTTTTACAGTAAGGGGCTGGTCTCCAGTACTTGAGGATTTTCCCCCATCCAGGCTGAAACCCAGGCCAGCAGTTGTCTTGTGAAGCTCAATTTTCAAAACAGTATTTGGATCTAGATTTTCAGGTATAAACAGGACATGTTGACTTAAAGCATTTTGTACAAGATGAATTGCAGTAATCTTGACACGCAACATGTTATGGTTATCAGCATCGTTTTCAATCAAGAAATGAGTAGATTTTTGCTCCGTGGTTTAAGGCTGTCACATGGACTATGAATACGTGTACTTGTAGTTTCATTATCATTTGTGTAAATCAAGGCCCTATTTGTACTTCTCTCCGTGGTGGCAGATAACCTCCCCTGGGGCTAGCTGGGTGAGTCAAGATTTTCAAGGGTATTCTTTTGACTGTCCATGCATCTGCAAATAACTACTAAGGCTTGCTTGCATAGTTTAGCTTGATAAACAGCCTCTCCATGGGTTTTACCATCCAGACTTGTGCCATTTATAGATACAATTCTGTTACCTCGCAGAATTGTGCCCTCCAGGCTGGCTGCACCTTTGCTGAAGACCCGATGAACCTGGTGACACAGAAATATAATTTCCCACCATCACACTTAGCTAGCTAATAAATACACACCTAGTTCAACTGTATGCTGAAGTAGACAATACATTCTAAAAATCTCTGAAATGGCCTGCATTACTTTGAATCAATACATTTTCATAGTACCATAATATTATTGCAGCTAATGTTTTATTTTAACCATACTAATTAACATTATCAGCGACTCTATTATGTCTGTTTGCTGTGCCTGTAGTTATAATGTTTTTAGTACTCTCCTGTAGTGACAGAATGTATGCAAATGCAGCAATTTTGTAGCGTTCAAAGCAAATTTCTCTCTACAATATTGAAGTTCTTCCCTATCCTGAATTGGTATCAGCCGTCAGTGACAAATGACCACTCTGAGAAGAAATGGAAGTAGCGAAAGCAAACAGAAGGCGAAGAAAGCAGTTAGTAAATCGAGCTAAACATTGCACCTTACTTAGATTTGTTCCTGCTCATATTATGCGTGTGCCTTAGTTTAAGTTCGGCAAGGTTGGTATGTGTGCATTTTTTTTTTTTGGCGAAACAGTGAGTGTGGATTGCCTGATAAATAATAGCCTCTCAGCCATGTTACCTGTTTTGCAAGAATTATCGGACAACTTACCAACTGTACAGAAATGCAGGTGTGTTAATTAGAAAATTAAAATTACAGGCAATTGAAACACCTTGGAATGTGTTCCTCCTGCTAATTACCCATGACAACTTCTTTATCTGGAAGCCCAGTGACCTTTCAGTTTTCTCTTGTAGGTCAACTGCACCACTGTGTGCTCAGGTAGGCACCATCCAGTGTAATAAATAAGGGGTCTGAAAACATGTTATCGGGGTACAAAGGCAGGCCAAAAAGTGGGTGGGGGAGGCATGGGGGCCCTAGTTCTGCTGCCTCTGTCTGAATGTCAACATATCCTTAAATTTTAGTGAATGTCTGGTTGCTCCTGATGCTGGGTCAGTATGTGTTAATGTAGGAACTTTAAGTATTTGAATAGAAAGACAAGACCATTTAATTTACTTACAGTGACAATGTTCTGCTCAAGGTCACTCCCACCAGCAAAACTAAATCCAAGTCCTGCGCCTTCCTCTTTATGAAGGAGCACAAGGCGAGCATGGCTGTTACCCTATATAAATGGTCATTTATTGGGCTAGTAAGTGTGCATGCAATAAAGTGTGAGAAAATGGGCCTTTATGTCATACCTCTATGAAATTGTTCGTTTCCTGGAGTAGCTTGTTCATCGTAGTCGTCTGAAGCACTTGTAATTTAGACTGACTCACAGGAGAAGCAGTTAGATCTTTTAATCTGTACACAAAATATATTTCATTCATTTCATTATTTTTCATACTCGAACAAACCACAATGAAGCCATAGTATCCCCAGGGGCGTGGAATTCGTTCGTCATGTGAAAGGAACTATGGGTCTTAATGGTCTATATTTCACTAACAAATTGATTTGATGTAGTTTTTCTCAATAATATGAAGCTGACAGTCATTTCCAATAATATCAGTACATTTTGGACCAATTGGTAAATAACTAATTGCCTTTGGAATGCCCCTTTTCCTCATCAAAATCAACACGCCCCCCAGGTCTTGGTGTGACGTCAGTGGCAGAGGTGGAGACCAAATTCACTGCATAGCCGGTGTGGAAAAAGGAATGTACTACACTATAAAGTGGCAGTATTTAGTCATATTTTATATATTGTAAGTGTCGGGTGGAATCCCCCCACCTCCAAAATGACAACTTTTTCGGCAAAAACAAAACAAAAAAATGACTGGAGACACTGCATAACCGGTGTGGACAAAGGAATGCACTATACTTTGAAGTTGTAGTATTAAGGTAACTCATATTTTATATATCCTTGTTGCTGGGTGTGTAGAAGCCCATAACGTAATTTACAGCCCATAATGTAATAACCATTATTACGTTATGGGCCTCTACAGGAGAAACCCACAACGTAATAACGGGCGCATAATGTAATAAATTTGCCCTTATTAAAATGTAATACCCCTCCTGTAAGCCATCACCTTATCGTGGTTGAGGGGTTTGTGTGTCCCAATGATCCTAGGAGCTAAGTTGTCTGGGGCTTCACACACACAGACAAAGCACGGCTAAAAGACCCCTATGATGAAAACTATTAATTGATCTAGGTTTCCCTTTCCCGGACGCGGGTCACCGGGGCCCCCCTCTAGAGCCAGGCCTGGAGGTGGGGGTCGAAGGCGAGTGCCTGGTGGCCGGGACTGCACCCATGGGTGCAGCAGTTCAGAGTACCCACCCTTTTTGAAGTCCTTGGAGGGGGTGCTGGAGAGTGCTCCCGCTGGGGACTCCATCGTTCTGCTGGGGGACTTCAATGCTCACATGGGCAATGACAGTGAAACCTGGAAGGGTGTGATTGGGAGGAACGGCCCTCCCGATCAGAACCCGAGCGGTGTTCTGTTATTGGACTGTGCTCATAACGGATTGTCCATAACGAACACCATGTTCAAGCATAAGATGTCCACACGTGCACTTGGCACCAGGACACCCTAGGTCGCAGTTCGATGATCGACTTTGTGGTCGTGTCATCGGACTTGCAGCCGCATGTCTTGGACACTTGGGTGAAGAGAGGGGCGGAGCCTCTGGATTGGCAGACTGGGGTGGTGGTCCCCCTTTTTAAGAAGGGAGACCGCAGGGTGTGTTCCAACTACAGGGGGATCACACTTCTCAGCCTCACTGGTAAGGTCTATTCAGCGGTGCTGGAGAGGAGGGTCCGTCGGGAAGTCGAATCTCAGATTCAGGAGGAGCAGTGTGGTTTTTGTCCTGGCCGTGGAACAGTGGACCAGCTCTACACCCTTGGCAGGGTCCTCGAGGGTGCGTGGGAGTTCGCCCAAACAGTCTACATGTGTTTTGTGGACTTGGAGAAGGCGTTCGACCGTATTTCTCAGGGGGTCCTGTGGGAGGTGCTTTGGGAGTATGGGGTACCGAACCCCCTGATACGGGCTGTACTACCGGAGTCAGAGTTTCGTTCCTACCCTCACCGATGGTCACGAGCTGTTCGTCGTGACCGAAAGAACAAGATCCCCAATACAAGCGGCCAAAATGAGTTTCCTCCGCTGGGTGTCCGGGCTCTCCCTTAGAGATAGGGTGAGAAGCTCGGTCATCCGGGAGGATCTCAGAGTAGAGCCGCTGCTCCTCCACATCGAGAGGAGCCAGATGAGGTGTCATCTGTTTCGGATGCCTCCCAGACGCCTCCCTGGAAGAGACCCCGGGGACGACCCAGGACACGCTGGAGAGACTACGTCCTTCGGCTGGCCTGGGAACCCCCAGAAGAGCTGGATGAAGTGGCTGGGGAGAAGGAAGTCTGGGGGCGTCCCTGCTAAAGCTACTGCCCCAGCGACCCGACCCGGATAAGCGGTAGAAAATGGATGGATGGACGGATAAAATATAATAGGCCCATAACGTAATAACTGACCAATAAGGTAATAAAATTCCTGACACGATAACGTCCACGGCAGGTGAAATGAGAAGTTTACATCCATGATTTAAATCTGAATCAGCTTTATTGGCCAAGTATGTTACAAGACACACAAGGAATTTGTCTTCTGTAGTTTGAGCCACTCTAGAATGACAACAAACAACCACTATGAAGAAATATATATAAGACATAAAAAACAAGTATGGAGAGTCAGTGAGCAATGAAAGTGTACTACTAGTGTGGTGATGCTGATATAATGGCAGTTGTGCAAATGATGCAGTCCTCAAGCAGAGCAATTTAAAGTGACTAATAGTGCAATGATCTGGTACAGTGACGTGTGCAAATGGTGCAGACAGTTCTCAGACACATAAGTGGGCAGTAGTAATCAACAACAGGACGCAAATAGTGCAGCGTGATAAAGGAGTGAGCGCAAGAATAATGTAGAAGTGTCCCGACAGAAAATTGGCACCATATTGCAATTAAATATTAAGTAAACTGTTTAAGAAGTTAATGGTAAGAGGGAAAAAGCTCTTTGCCAACTATGTCAAAAACACGCAAGGAATTTGTCTCCGGTAGTTGGAGCCACTCTAGTATGACAACAGACAGTCAATTGACAGAGAATACTTTTAAGACATAAAGACTTAAAAAAAAAAAAAAAAAAAGTCACTGAGCAATAAAAAGGTTGCCAGTAATGTGGTAATGCCAGTACTTTTTATTTTTATTTCTTTTTGACAATTGTGCAAAAAGATGCAAAATCCTCGAGAAATTAGAGCAGTTTGAAATTACTAATAGAACAATAGTCCGGTGCAATGACCATTGTGCAAAGGGCGCCGAGACTTCAAGAAATGTATGCAGTTTAAAGTGACTAGTCGTCCAAAAATCTGGGACAATGTCGATTGTGCAAATGTTGTGCAGCAACAGTGCAGTGTGGCAAGACGACTATAGTGAGTGCACGAGTAATGTATAATTGTCCCGACAGAAATGGGACAACAAACTCAAGACAAAATTGGCAGCATGTGGGCAATGAGGTTGTAAGTTAACTGTTTAAGAAGTTAATGGCAAGAGGGAAGAAGCTGTTGGAATGTCTGCTAGTTTGAGTTTGCATTGTTCGATGGCCGCTGAGGGAAGGAGCCAGAACAGGTGGTGACCAGGATGTGGAAAGTGTCCCTTTCAAATCTGCAGTAGAAAGTGTTCTAGTCGTCGGCTAGTCTTTTATTCTTCTCAGCTTGGGGGGTTGGTCACTTGCAATTCATTAGCGATTGTAATGCATGCCAGACTGGTTTGGAGTCGTTAGCGGTAAACAGTTTTTCTAACTTTACTGCATAGTTTGTCTTTGCAGCGTTGATTTCTTTAGTCAGCTGGTTTCTAGCGTGATTATACAGGGCCCTATCCCCACTTTGATATGCGTCCTCTTTAGCCTGGCGAAATTGCTTAAGTTTGGCAGTGAACCACGGTTTGTTGTTATTGAACGTGCGAAATGACTTTGTTGGTACACACACCTCTTCACAGAAACTGATATAGGATGTGACAGTGTCCGTATATTCATCGAGGCTGCCAGCTGAATTTTCAAACACTCCATTCTGTGCAGGCTAGACAGCTTTGAAGTTCTATCTTTGCTTCGTTGGGCCACTTTTTCACCGTAGGCTTCGCGCATTTAAGTTCTTGCCTGTACGTCGGTATTAAGTGAATTAAGCAGTGATCAGACGAGCCCAGAGTTGCACGAGGTATGGCACGGTATACGTTATTTAGCGTAGTATAGCAGTCGTATAAAATTTTATTTTCCCTGGTAGGACAGTCGACGTGCTGCTTGTATTTAGCGATTTTGTGTTTGAGTTTAGCTTTGTTAAAGTCCCCAAGAATAATGAGGGGTGAGTCTGGTTGTTTTTTTTTCAATTTCGTTTACTTGTTCAGTGAGTGTTAGTAGTGTGGCATTCGTGTTAGGAATGTAAACATGGAATGTCTTGTGGTTTTAGTTTGTATTGTTCAATAGCACTTCCCTGAGGGAAGGAGCGGAGATAGGTGGTGACCAGGATGTGGAGGGTCCAAGAGGATTTTGCATGACCTTGTCTTAGTCCTGGCAGCGTGCAAGTCCTCAAAAGTGGTTAGGTGGGTACTGATAATTTTTTTCAGCAGCATTGACTGTCCGTTGCAGTCTGATCTTGTCCTTTTTTTGTGGCAGCACCAAATCAGACTGCAATGGATGAACACAGAACCGATTCAATGACCGCTGTGTAGAACTTCCTCAACAGCTCCTGTGGCAGAATGTGCTTCCTCAGAAGCCGCAGAAAGTACATCCTCTGGTGGGCCTTTTTGTGAATGGAGTTGATGTTGGTCTCCCACTTCAGGTCCTGAGAGACAGTAATTCCCAGGAACTTGAAGGTCTCAAAGGTTGACACAGGGCAGCTGGACAGTATGAGGGTTAGCTGTGGTGAACGATGTTCCCTGAAGTCCACAATCAACTCTACCGTTGAGCGTGTTCAGCTCCAGGTTGTGCTGGCCGTACCAAAGCTCCAGCTGCTCCACCTCCTGTTGATATGCAGACTCCTCACCGCCTTTGATGAGGCCGATGACTGTGGTGTCTGCAAACGTCAGGGGTTTGACAGCCGGTGTGGTGAGGTGCAGTCGTTCATGTAGACAGAGAAGAGCAGTGGCGAGAGGACACATCCTTCGGGGGCCCCGGTGCTGATGGTACGTGTGGATGAGGTGGGGTCCCCCAGCCTCACCTGCTGTGTCCTTCCCGTCAGGAAGCTGTAAAGTCGAGGTGTTCCAGGATGAAGTGCAGTCCCATGTTGACTGCGCAGACCTGTTTGTTCAATTGGTAAACCGGAAGGTGTGTACCAGGTGTCCTGTGACACTTTTGAGGTGTTCCAGCACGAGGCGTTCAAAGGATACATGTGCTTTTTGTACATACAAGAAGATTACCATCCCTTTAAAAACGTCTTTTAAACTTCCATCCATTCTCTGTAATTTGGGAAAACCCAGATGATGATGTCATGTATTTGGAAGCTTCAGATAGGTTAATTGACAACATCTGAGTTAATTAGAGACACACCTGTGGATGAATTTGAAGCCACACTTGAACACACTGCTTCTTTGTGTAAAATTGTCGAAATAAAATCAAAAGAAGTCAGCCAAAACATCAGGAAGAAAATTGTGGGCTTGCACAATTCTGGTTCTTCCTTGGGTGCATTTTCCAGATGCCGCAAGTTGCCACGTTCATCTGTTCAAGCAATTATACAGTATGCAAGTATCAACACCATGGGAATGTCCAGCTATCATACCACCCAGGAAGGAGATGGGTTTTGTGTCCCAGAGATATACGTGCTCAATCCAAGAACTAAAGAACTAAAGCAAAAGACCTTGTGAAGATGCTGACTGAAGCCAGTAATCGTGTGTCCACAGTATCCACAGTGAACAAGTACTGTTCCAATATGGGTGGATAGGCCACCCTGCCAGGAAGAGGCCATTACTCCAAAAGAAACTTTAAAAAGGCAGATTACAGTTTGCACATGCATACAGGGACAAAGACCTTCATTTTTGGAGACATGTCCTGTGGTCTGACGAAACTCATATTGAACTGTTTGACCATAATGAGCATCGTTATGGTTGGAGGAAAAAGACAGAAGCTAGCAAGCCTGAGAGCAGCATCCTGACTTTGAAATACAGGGCTGGCAGGATCAAATTGTGGGGTTGTTTTGCTACAGGAGGGACTTGTGCATTTCACAAAATTGATGTTATCATAAGGAAAGAACATTATGTGGAAATTCTGAAGCAACATCTCAAGACATCACCCAGGAAGTTAAAGCTCGGGCACAAATGGATCTTCCAAATGGACAATGACCCGAAGTGTACTCCCAAACTGGTTACAAAGGCGCTAAAAGATAACAGCCAAAATTCCTGCCAACTATTGCGAGAAGCTTGTGGAAGAATATCCAAAATGTTTGACTCAAGTCATACAGTTCAAATACTAATGAACTGTGTATGTAATGTATGTTTATAGACTTTGAATAAGAAAAAATTGTCCCTGAAAAATCCCCGTCTGATTATTGTGGCAATTAGCAAATAGAAATTATTTTGGTAATCCTAATTGACCTAAAAGAGGAAAGGTTTTGTCTGTTTTAATGTTAGACAGTGAATAACAAAGTATATCCATCTTTTTATATCGTGTGTATATCGTGTGCACCGAGTTCCAAAATCTAGAAATGTTGTACGATGAGCGCTCCGCTTGACTGACTAGGCGCATTTCCTGCCGACATGCTCCTTATATCGAGGAAAAGCGGACGTGGCTGAGGACAGCATGCGGCCGTTAAAGGGGGAAGGGTGCGCATGAAGGAGGACGCTAAAGGCACGCCCCCAGTAGGTATATAGCGGCGGTATGTGCATTGTGCAAAACAACATCGGTTTGGGGAAGGACCCCGAAAGTGGCACCTACAAAGAGACACGCTTACAAAGCACAGTTTAAACTGCAAGCTATCAGTTACGCGGAGGAACGTGGGAGGAACATGGGAATCGAGCAGCCGTGAGAGAATTCAAGATCAACGAATCCATGGTTCACAAGTGGAGGAAGCAGGAAAACGAGCTGCGCCAAGTCAAGAAGACAAAGCTGAGTTTCCGCGGAAACAAAGCGAGGTGCAATGGATTAATGAGCAAAGAACAGTCTCTCCAGTCACCATTCGACTGAGTGCAATAACTCGGAGCTTGCCATCATCCCGGGAGGCTTGACAAAGGAACTCCAACCGCTGGACATCGGTGTAAACAGGGCGTTCAAAGTGTAGTTGCGAGCGGTGTGGGAGCGATGGATGACAGATGGCGAACACAGCTTTACTAAGACTAGGAGGCAGCGTCGGCCGAGTTACGCCACAATTTGTGAATTGATTGTGGATGCTTGGGCTAACGTGTCTGCTTGCACTGTTGTTCGAGCTTTCGTAGAAGCCGGCATCATTTCTGAGGAGCCCCCCGGCAACAAGACTGACTCCGACAATGACGAGAGAGAACCTGGCGTGTTTGATGGAGAACTTGCCCAGCGGTTCATTTTGGATAGAGAACATGAGGACTTTGATGGATTTGTGGATGAGGATTGATGAAAAAATAACGTGAGTACATTGTTAAATACTTCAATAAAGTCCAACCGAACTCAGTTTCGCTCCTGCTGCCTTTTAAAAAAAATTTTTTAGCGTGCATGCATGCTACCGTATGTTTTAAGCTAGCGTATGTTTTACCATGCCTTCGCAATTTAACACGGTCCGCCTTATGCTCGTGAAAATACCATAAATGAACTTGGAAAAAAAGAACCCAGATTCACCTCTCATTATTCTTGGGGACTTAACAAAGCTAAACTCAACCACGAACTCCCTAAATCCAAGCAGCACATCAACTGTCCTACCAGGGAAAACAGAGAGGGAGAGTAATAGAGGCAGACAGTGACGGCAAGTGTATGCACTTTCACAGTTATATCCCAAAATAAAAAGTGAATTCAAGTGATATTTGCATATTATTACAGCTGAGTTATGACATTAGCAAATATATATATTTATTTATTTATTGCCAGGCCAATAATGTAATGTTATTACATTGGCCAAAAGTTATTCCGTTATAGTGTCAGGACTTTTATTACGTTATCGGCCGGGTATTATGTTATGGGTCTATTACCAGTTCATTTCTGCCTGATGAACGTTATTGAGAACGCGGTCATTCTGGCGTCAAAGGACGGTTTTTGAACGAAAGTTCATTTTCATTCAGAGTGCCAGGTTTTGCTATGAACTTCCAGCACGATGGCATGATGGCAGTTGGTGTTCGAGAGGAGGATGCAGTAAATAGGCTTACATGGAAAAGGATGACACGCTGTGGCGGCCCCTAACGGTACAAGCCGAAATGAAAAGAAGATCATCATCTACGGTCCATAATATCATCAAAAGGTTCAGAGAATCTGGAGAAATCACTGCATGTATGCGGCAAGGCCAAAAACTAACATTGAATGCCGGTGACCTTCGATACCTCATCATCACAGTTCGTGACCATAGGTGAGGGTTTGAGATCACGGCTTGATGAAGCAAAGAGAACCACATAATCTGCAAAATCAGAGATGCAATACTGAGGCCACCAAACCGAACCCCCTCTACACCTCGACTGCGCTTAGAAATTCTGTACATAAAAGTTATGAACAGACTCGGTGACAAAGGGCAGCCTTGGCAGAGTCCAACCCTCATCGGAAACGAGTCCGACTTACTGCCAGCAATGCGGACCAAACTCTGACACTGGTCGTACACGGACCGAACAGCCCGTATTAGGGGGTTCAGTACCCCATACTCCTAGTGTACCCTCCACAGGACTCTCCGAGGGACACGGTCGAACGGCTTCTCCAAGTCCACAAAACACATGTACACTGGTTGGGCGAACTCCCATGCACAATTGAGGACACTGCCGAGTGTGTAGAGCTGGTCCACTGATCCATGGCCAAGACGGAAACCACACTGTTCCTTGTGAATCTGAGATTCGACTTCCCAACGTACCCTCCTCTCCAGCACCCCTGAATAGACCTTACCAGGGAGGCTGTAGCGTGTGATCCCCCTGTAGTTGGTACAGTTGGTACACACCCTCCGGTCTCCCTTCTTAAAAAGGGGGACCACCACCCCAGTCTGCCAAACCAGAGGCACTGTCCCCGATGTCCACATGATGTTGCAGAGGTGTGTCAACCAAGACAGCCCCACAACATGCCACAGAGGAGCTTTTCAACCACCTCGGTTACCTCAACCCCAGGGATAGGAGAGCCTGCCTCAGAGACCCCAGACTCGGCTTCCTCATGGGAAGGCGTGTCGGTGGACTTGAGGAGGTCTTTGAAGTACTCTCCCCACCGACTCACAACGTCCCGAGTCGAGGTCAGCAGTGCCCAGTTGTTCTCCATGACCTCACCGAACTTCTCCTATGCTCGAGTTTCTGCGTCAGCGACCACCAAAGCTGCATTCCGATTTGGCCAGCTGGTACCCATCAGCTGCCTCAGGAGTCCCACAGGCCAAAAAGGCCCGATAGGACTCCTTCATCAGTTTGACGGAATCACTCACCGCTGATGTCCACCAACGGGTTCGGGGATTGCCGCCACGACAGACACCGACCACCTTACGGCCACAGCTCTGGTTGGCCCCCTCAGCAATGGAGGCGCGGAATATGGTCCTCTCGGACTCAATGTCCCCCACCTCCCTCAGGACGTGTGAGTGAAGTTCTGCCGAAGGTGGGAATTGAATCTCCTTCTGACAGGGGACTTTCCCAGACGTTCCGAGCAGATCCTCACAAAACGTGTGGGCCTGCCAGGTCGGATCGGCATCTTCCCCCGCCATCTGAGTCAACTCACCACCAGGTGGTGATCAGTTGACAGCTTCACCCCTCTCTTCACCCGACTGTCCAAGACATGCAGCCGCAAGTCCAATGACATGACCATAAAGTCAATCATCGAACTGCGGCTTAGGGTGACCTGTTGCCAAGACACTCTTATGCTTGAACATGGTGTTCTTTATGGACAATCCGTGATGAGCACAGAAGTCCAATAAGAGAACACAAAGAGCATTGAAGTCTCCCAGCAGAACGATGGAGTCCCCAGTGGGAGCGCTCTCAAGCAACCCCTCCAAGGACTCCAA
Organism: Phyllopteryx taeniolatus; assembly: GCF_024500385.1. Lineage (NCBI taxonomy): Eukaryota > Metazoa > Chordata > Actinopteri > Syngnathiformes > Syngnathidae > Phyllopteryx > Phyllopteryx taeniolatus. Next base: position 667,067 of record NW_026903173.1, read on the forward strand.
AAAGGGTGGGTACTCTGAAATGCTGTTTGATGCATAGGCACAAAAAACAGTCAGGACCTGTCCCCTCACCCAAAGGCAGAGGGAGTTCTACCCTCTCATCCACCCGGTTGAACCCCAATGCACAGGCGCCGAGTTGGGGGACAATAAGTACGCCCACACCTGCTTGGCGCCTCTCACTGTGGGCAACTCCAGAGTGGAAAAGAGTCCAACCACTCTCAAGAGGACTGGTACCAGAGCCCAAAAGGAGTGGAGGCGAGCCCGACTAGGTCTAGTCGGAAAATAAATGGTATAATCTAACTGGTTTTACCTAATTCCTTACCTGATGGCACAATATGATCCAGACTGTTCAGAATGTTTAAGGATATACATACAGTGCCTTGAAAAAGTATTGCCCCCCCTTCTGAAATTCGTATAGTTTTGCATAGTTTCCCCACTTTAATGTTTAAGATCATCAAACGAATGTAAATATCAGACAAACGAACACCTCGATGGGACGGGGACCTACGCGAGGATCCTGTTTGTGGACGACAGCTCTGTGTTCAACACCATCATCCCCAACTCCTCTCCCTCAAGCTTCTCCTGCTGAGCGTCTGGCCTGCCATCTGCCAATGGATATACAGCTTCCTGACGGGCAGGCTGGGGGACACCACCTCATCCACAGTTACCACCAGCACTGGGACGCCCCAAGGATATGTCCTCTCTCCGCTGCTCTTCTCTCTCTACACGAACGACTGCACCTCAACGCAACCGGCTGTCAAACTCCGGAAACAATTTAAATAGTAGCAAAATAATTTTGTATACTTAATCTCTGCTTGAGACAGTTTCAAAGTTGGGAATCATTTTTAATGGATCAGGGTGCGGCAGCATAATGACAAAACTTAGAAGAGAAATTCGATTCAGGGGCGTGATCTCTTTCTCTCACGACTCAGAGATATAAAAGCAGACCCTTCCTGTGTCCTCTTTCTCTTGTTCCTAGTCCTACTTCTACAATCTCATCTACGTGACCCTCTCAGCTCAGGCCGTCCACCACCCCTCCTTTTTTTTTGTGTGGTCACCACGCGACTGACCGGACCTAAAGAAAGACTCGGCCTGGCGCTAAGACAGTGGTGCTGCTTTTGTTTTCCCAGCCTTGTAGCTTGTCAAGTGACTAGAGGAGTCTGTAGTATTCCCGCAAGTTACGCACTCAACCAAGCATAAAAGCGTGTCCTGCCATCAAGTCCAACAACAGGAAAAGTTACGAGTGCAACTTCCTGCATCCGCGTGACCAGCAATTAAAATTTTTGTAATCCTTTCCCGTTTTACTTCCTTTTGTTAATTTTTTCCCCGACGTTTCAACTGCCTTCTTCCCATCTGAGATGACCGAGAAAAAGAACCTCCTACTCTGTGATCACGTGATCCACGAAAAGTGAGTAAAAATTGCAGCAACTACCAGAATAAGTACAAATTGGTGCATAGTAGTTTGGGGTTAGTTTAACAATCGTACGAGTCCCAACTTTACGCTTTCTCAACCACGCATCAGTTCATTCACGCTCATCTCACGAGTTCAGCCATTCATTTTATGTTTGTAGTTAACTCCTTTTGCATTTGTCCCCAATTTCCCTGTAGTTTCACATTAAATGTTTTACATATCAAGCATCCTATTGTGTAGTGTGTTTTGAGTCAAAGATATTGACCTCTCCAATCGAAATAATTTTACATAACTGTGGCAACCCTTTCAGAAACGATTGATCCATGAGGTTTTTCGTTGTTTTTAGCTAATCAACGACATGATGCCCCATTTTTATACTCACTGAACATCCTTAGATACAACATCCTCCTGTTTGTTAAACATTAAAGTGGGTAAACTATGCAAAAAAAAAAAAAAAAAAAGAATTTGAGAAGGGGGCCGATACTTTTTCGTGGCACTGTACAGACAGTATACTACAGTGGGTACGGAAAGTATTCAGACCCCCTTAAATTTTTCACTTCATTTGTTATATTGCAGCAATTTGCTAAAATCATTTTTTTTCCTCATTAATGAACACACAGCACCCCGTATTGACAGAAAAAAACAGAATTGTAAAATGTCTGCAGATTTATTAAAAAAGAAAAACTGAAATATCACACAGCCATAAGTATTCAGACCCTTTGCTCAGTATTTAGTAGAAGCACCCTTTTGAGCTAATACAGCCATGAGTCTTTTTGGGAATGACGCAACAAGTTTTTCACACCTGGATTTGGGGATCCTCTGCCATTCCTCCTTGCAGATCCTCTCCAGTTCTATCAGGTTTTCGTCCTGTCCCTGCAGCTGAAAAACACCCCCACAGCATGATGCTGCCACCACCACCTTCCGTCGGGCCACTCTGCCATTAAGCCCTGACTGGTGGAGGGCTGCAGTGATGGTTGACTTACTAGAACTTTCTCCCATCTCCTGACTACATCTCTGGAGCTCAGCCACAGTGATCTTTGTGTTCTTCTTTACCTCTCTCACCAAGGCTCTTCTCCCCCAATTGTTCAGTTTGGACGGACGGTCAGCTCTTGGAAGGGTTCTGATCGTCCCAAATGTGTTCCATTTCTGGATTATGGAGGCCACTGTACTCTTAGGAACCTTAAGTGCAGCAGGAGCCAGAGCTGTGCCTTTCCGCAATTCTGTCTATGAGCTCTTCAGGCAGTTCCTTTGACCTCATTATTCTCATTTGCGCTGACATGCATTGTGAGCTGCAAGGTCTTATATAGACACGTGTGTGGCTTTCCTAATCAAGTCCAATCAGTATAATCAAACACAGCTGGACTTCAATGAAGGTGTAAAACCATCTCAAGAATGATCAGAAGAGCTGGACAGCACCCGAGTTAAATATAGGAGTGTCACAGCAAAGGGTCTGAATACTTATGGCTGTGTGATATTTCAGTTTTTCTTTTTGAATAAATCTGCAAAAATGTCAACAATTCCATTTTTTTCTGTTGATATGGAGTGATGTGTGTACATTTATGAGGGGGAAAAAAAGAACTTAAATGATTTTAGTGTATGGGGTCTGAATACTTTCCGTACCCACTGTATATACCAAAATCTTGTCGAAAGCCTTCCCAGAAAAGTCGAAGCTGTAATAGCTGCTAAGAATGGAGCAATTCCAATTTCCACTCTTTTTAATTTATTTGTTATTAGCCAGATGTCCAAATACAATGTCTATTTCGTCTACATATATTGTGTACAGCTGCTACATGTAAGGTTTTTTTAGCGATTTCAAATTGCTGATCATTCTGTAATGATTTATGAAACCACCTTTGTTCATATTTTTTGAACGCACAAACTGCTAAAACAATCTGGAATATAGAAGGAACAGTTTTGAATAATTTAACTTAATTCCTTACCTGCTGGTCCAAGATGGTCCAGACTGTTCAGATTTTTTCAGGATCTCAAATTTTTTTTCAGATGTTTCTTGAGTGGATCCAGTGTTTCCTTTTGTCATCTCTACTTTTGTATGGAGTGCAGAAGGTGAAGAGCACACAGTCTGTGTGGCAGTGGATAGGATGGTGCTCTCAGATTTATCAGCTAAACCATCTATTCTGGTCAACAAGTCAGCTGTAAACTGTTTTCCCAATTCAGGCAGACTTAGAGTCCTGGATTGCTGCAAACGGTTGCTGAAAAGTCTGGCATTTTTCCTACGCACCACTGGCGGAGTCTCAGGTGTAACATCTGGAACTTTCAAAACTTCAGAGACAAGACTGTTCTTAGTCAAGCAACCTGCACTGGCGCTAGCACATGGAGGATCAAGGTTTTTCAAAGTAATGCTTGACTGTGATATCAGTGATGAGCAGGGTCTGGTTGAGAATAAATTGCCTTCATAGGAGCTACAATGGTGTTGTTGTGCCCGGTCATCAGAACATTTTATTATGCCCATATAGCCTGCAATCCTTTCGTTGAGCGACGCCCTGTATGCCAAACCATAAGACTGAATGTCACTACATTTAGCCACATGCTTGTCAAAGTGAGCAAGATTTTCAAAGGACTTTATCTTGTGTTGGACAGAGAAGGGATTGTAGTCCACCGAAAAGGGAGTCTCTGCGACAAAACTTCGCCTCAGCATTGTCTTCTTGTACAGTTTGGATGTCCTAGACTTCGGGGTATCACTTGTCTCCATGTTGGGGTTCAAGTCATTACTTGAGCCTAGATTAGTTTCCTTAGTAAGAGGCATTGCATTGGATACTATTTTATCAACAGTGACATTTGTCATATCTAATATGGAATTGGAATTTGGGAGCACAGTTGTTGAGCTTGCATCGGTGCCTATTTGAGTTGCTGTAGCGTTATTTAAATCTACTATGAGCTTTGTTGCCCTAACAGGTGGCATACCAGATAAAGAAGACAACTGAACTTCAATAAATGTTCTTTGCGTGACAGGTGTGTGTGACAATGTCTTGGTGTTTGATATGGCTTTGACATCTAAATTGATATCTTTTTTGTTTGAAGTTACAGTTCCAAATGTTTCATCTGATGTATCATGCACTGTCTTTCTTACACTAGCTTTAGCTAAAGCAACACTGTTCTTACTAAGTGGGTTTTTGGCCTTAAAAATCGGCGACAATATTTTCTCTGGCAGTAGGTTTGTAGGCTGGTTGAAGAAGGAATTATTATTATTGCTTGATGAAAGAAATTTACTTTCACTTTTGGTAGGATTTTGCAATGGCTCTTCTCTGGTGTTACAAGTCTTTATTCTTAGACGCTTCAGTTTAAGGCTATTGTCTGGTCTGATCGGAGTTTCAACTTGACATTGATCAGGGAATGTTAGAACATGATGCGTAGTATTGGGGCTAACATTTGGGATTAAATTTGGTCTACACTCATAGTTTTTTTCTTCGTTCGTCATAGTGTTTGACAACGCTGTAGCTGATCTGTCAGTGGTAGAACTGTTTGTGTTTGTTACTGATGTAAATTCAGATGTCTGTACATTCAAATACCTCTGCTTCAGTACATCTGAGTTGAGCAAGGCACCACAAAACAACATTGTATTGCTACTGTAATTGGTACAGTAATCAAGTGGGGAAAGGCTACCATGAATACAAAGGCTTCTATTATATGCCTCAGAAGCTTTGTCAGAGTCAGACTCAATGGCATTATTAATGTGATGCTCCATAAGTGATGCAGACGCTGCATTTGAAGGTGAGCATGGTTTCTCTGTGGCTAAGACTCGTATCGACTGGGAAAGTGCCAAGCATTCTTTGTTTATCATATCCGAGGAGCTGAGAAACATATCAATATTCTTATCCAGGATTTTGTTTTCACCGCCATGGTGTGAAAGCAAAGATCTAGTTGATGGCGTGTTGAGATATATATGTCTATCATCAATGGGTACTTGATTGTCACAGGAACTAAGTTCCACTTCCTTCCCATTTGAGGATGACCCATGAAGATGGTAACTGCCACTGGCTAGTTTACTGAGCTTGACATCGTTGTCATGTGTGAAGTCACCACTGGAATCACTGTTGTGAAGTCCTTTGGGATGGTTCTCTTTATGTATACCAGCATCATCTATTTCTGGGCATAATCCACTTGCAGTAGTAGAGTTGTTTTCAAGAAGTGGGTTCACATATTCGGGACACCCATTTTCATTTCCTGTATGCATTGCAGAAGAGTCGTGTGAACTTGACAGAATGGGAACATGAATATCATCTTTCTCAGATATATTTTGTAGAGGAGAGGTGCTGCACGGGGAATACACAGGGTCACTAACGGGGCTAATTTCTGATATAATATCATCAATGCTGGTGATTGGAGTTTGACAGTCATTGTTCATTTGGGGTTTGTGGTTAGATTGAACTATCTTGGCACTTAATACTTCCGATATGTCTGGGATGAGTCTTGTGGCTCCATCACTGCTCCCAGAGAACACTGTCAATGCGGAAAGCCCATCTACGGCTTGAATCAAAAATAAAAGATTAGTCATTGTACAAAAAAAAAAAGTCAAACTTTTTATACACACTTAAATTAGATGTACAAGCTCCATAGCAACATCTATGCTATGATAAATTAAGGTATCAACTACGCTACTTCAAACTAAACGTAATACAATAAGGTTGGAAATGTGGTTGGAAGATCATTTTCTGTTGTAACAATGCTTTTTGTCACTACATTTTATAGTGCCGGAAAGCTTTTTTATATCCCTTTTAAAAGTTGTCCCTTATATATTTGAGGGATAATGTATATTTGCGGCACCAAGCTAATATGTGCCAAAACGTCACTCCCTAAACAGCTAATTTTTACTATTGTTTTGAACTTCCAGCACCCCCAGGGGCTGACAAGCAGGTAACACCTATGAGCATGAGCCATGCTAAAGTAGTCATTTCATGTCTGGTCTAAGAATTGGCATTCAAGTTAGTCTACTCTCAATTAAGCCAGCCGGAGACTAAACGACGTTGCTGAACTGGCAATTTACCCTTGCTTACCTATTAACTTGCTACCAGCAAAAAATAAATAAAATAAAAAATGCAACCCCTGGCGTTCTTGTCGGGAATGTTTTGAAGCACCAACTATATTATTTTATTCAACCACAAACAACATGGTGCGATTGAAGGAAAAGTGGATTTCCCTGGGCCGTTGTAGCTATAGTTCTCCGTCGGTGGAGAATACATAGAGAGGAAAGGACGAGAAGACAGGAGGGACTGCGGATAATGCTCTCCATGCGTTTTAATGGTAATAAAGGGGTATTTAAAAAAAATGTCACTAGGTTTCAAGATGGTGATCATGCGTTGTTTTGAAATTGTGTTTTCAAAAAAGTATTTTTTTTAAATGGCTACGTATATGGCTTAGTGTCGATGGGTTGGGGCTTGCTTGGTTCGGTGCTTCCGGGCGCTAGCCTGAGAGTCTGCAGACTGTTGGACCACTCTGACTCAGTTTGTCTTTTATTTCTTTGTTTCTTTCTCCTTTATATTTTCCTTCAATTTGTTTTTTTTTTGTTTTTTGTCCAAGATGTGTTGTTTGCTATGAAAGGTTTTTCCCTCTTGTTTGCAAGGCTTCACCGACAACCAGAAGGAGCTAATGCCTGGCTGGCTTCTAACATGGCGCCGGCTGGTGTCCAAAGACCAAGTCAGAAACCTTGGCGTGCTGACAGATTCTAATCTGAGTTTCAGCAGTCATCTCAAATCAATCACTAAAATAGCCTTCTACTAGCTGAAGAACATATCCAGAGTGAAGAGTTGCATGTTCCAAGCAGTCCAGGAGAAGCTCATCCATGCTTTTATCTTCAGTAGACTTGACTATTGTAACTATTGTATGTCCTCTGACTGGAATCTCCCAAAAGAGCATGAAACGCTGCAGCTCGGGTTCTGACCAGAACAAAGAGATCAGTGTATGTTATGCCAAATCTTAAAGGTCAGAGGAAAACGATGTTATGGAGTCAGTTAAAATTCATATTTGCATTGTTAATACTGTATGTTATGTAATACATGGATGTCACTTCCAGCAAGTTGTCAACTATAGTTGAGCTAAAAATGAGGTTTTTATCATGCGTATTGAGCAGTCCCCGGACATACCCGAAGCTCAAGACACGAGTGTGGTTACTCCAATCCACCGCAGGGGCTACAGGAAAGTGACATTGCAATTGCCAAACACAGTGCGCTACAATCTATACCCAATGGGGAGCAACGTGTTGGAATATGAGGAGGAGGAGGATTTCGATGTACAGGAGCACCCAACTGAACTTGGCATCGTCAAACCATACATGTTTGAGCCGATCAGGAGGTCGGAACCTGACAGTGACGACGGCGAGCAGCCAAGTAGCAGCTGTACAACAGAAAAAGAGAGTGGCCACTGGGTCGATGTGATGGTTTGTCAAAAGCATTTCTTTTAATACAGTCATGGCTAGAAATACTGGGGTGCCAATATTTTTTAGCATGACTATACGTGTTATATATTCATATATATTTCAGTGACACGGCACAAGCTTTTACATAGTATGCAGTATTCCTATATATTGTGTGGCCCTCGCTTGAGTAGCTTAATACACGCCGCACAGAAAGTCTTTGCCGTTTCTGTTGAGTTGTCATATAGGCAAAAGTACAGACGACGGTACTAAGAAGTACCACGTGGGTCTTTTTTTCCCCTACTGCCCATTGCATAATAACCATAATAGAGTCGTAGGCATATACAAGGAAATCCTCTCCTCTTGTCTGCGCCGCTTTGGCGCTGCACCGTGGCGGCTGCGAGATTTAGTTCTCTTGCTGGTGGTTAGGGTCACGATGGCTTTAGGAAAAATAGTTGGCACCGCAGCTGGTTTCAGCCTCTTCCTAACTGCACCTGTGTATCCAATGCTTTCTCAAAACACGCCTGTTCGATGTGATTAGCACAGAAATTGGAATGCTTGCAAGGCACCCAAAGCCGACCACGCTTCTTCCCCTGTCGATTGACTTTCCCTATCCACTGGTCACGTATTCCTTTTTCACTTGGAAAGCCAATTAAACTCTTTCCACTGCCTGAACCATTTGTACAACCAACTGCCACACAATAAACCATCGTGAAATCGCTAAATCATACGACAACAAATATACAAGGACAGGAACAACAGCATGGAACAATAGCACACAACGCCGAATGAACAGGCTGTTTGGGTAGTGTTACAGCAGAGCCCCGGATAGAGCTGAAGACCGGAAGGTGCTCGATGCAAAAAGCAGAAGGCGCATTCTGAATCATATTTAGCTATTTAACTGCTGTATATCTAATTAGATAGATCTGATAGATTAGGTAAAATTAAATAGAGGAGTTATGCGGCAGCCTAAGGGAGAGAGTCCTTGAGTTCGCTCCCCAAAACCCATATCTAATCTTAATACAATTTTGAAGAACAAGCTCATCGGAGGAGTATTCTACTGATCAATCGAATATTCATTTTTCAATTAGATTTTTTTTATTCATTATGTTTTAGATTTTCACATTTTGGACTGTTTTCATTTACCATCGAATAAGACTTTCAATGTTACCAACTGATTTCTTGAATTGATGTTTAGGACTGTTTTGGTTTTCATCTCAGAGGATCGGCTTGAAATATTTAATCTCATTTGTGAGTGAGTAGATGTTTCATATACAGTTCCTTTTTGTGAATTTTATTATTTTCATTTCTATTATTTGATGCTTGTGCCCCTGCTAAATACTATTCATGAAAGTGTCTTTTTCTGATTATGGAAAAATGTCCCTTCCGTTTATTTTAATAATAATAAGTGCAGTGTTATCCGTGTTAGCAGACATAATAACACTTTATCAACATATTTTATGAATATTTTACTCCTATTCTTGAAAGATTATTTTGGCTATAATTTAAATAACAACAGCAAAACTGAGAGAGAAATTTTGAAAGTAAGGCGAGTAATAAAATTCATTTTCAACACGGTGAAAAAGACCCGCCGGCACGGTGGGCGACTGGTAAGCACATCTGCCACACAGTTCTGGGGACCGGGGTTCAAATCCCAGCCCCTCCTGTGTGTAGTTTGCATGTTCTCCCCATGCTTGGGTGGGTTTTCTCCGGGCACTCCGGTTCCCTCCCACATCCTGAAAACATGTGTGGTAGGTTGATTGAAGACTCTAAATTGCCCATAGGTGTGAATGTGAGTGCGAATGGTTATTTGTTTCTATGTGCCCTGCGATTGGCTGGCGACCAGTTCAGGAAAAAAGTAATTTTTTAGTTACTTTCAGCATCTGCCAAGTGGCAGTATTCTCACTTATCCACAGTACAAAAAAGCATTAGCTTAACCGTACCCATTACTTGGTAGTGTAAGCCACACAAGTTACAGAATCATGTCATCAACATAACTGCCGGAAATGCGGACTAAACTGTGACACTGATCACACAAGGACCGAACAGCCCGTATAAGGGTGTTTGGTACCCCATACTCCGAAGCACCTCCCCACAGGACTCCCCGAGGGACACGGCCGAACACCTTCCTCAAGGCCACAAAAAACATGAAGACGGGTTGGGCAAACTCCCATGCACCCTCGAGGACCCTGCCAAGGGTGTACAGCTGGTCCACTGTTTCACGGCTAGGACGAAACCCACACTGCTGCTCCTGAATCTGAGATTGGACTTCCCGACGGACCCTCCTATCCAGCACCACTGAATAGACCTTACCAGGGAGGCTGAGGAGTGTGATTCCTTTGTAGTTGGCACACACCCTCCAGTCCCCCTTCTTAAAAAGGGGTACCACCACCCCAGACTGCCAATCCAGAGGCACTGTCCCAGTGTCCATGTGATCTTGCAGAGGCGTGTCAACCAGGACAGCGATTGCCAATTTCAGTTGAGTGCTCCTGTACATAGAAATCCTCCTCATATTCCAACACGTTGGTCGCCATTGGGTATAGAGTGTAGTGCGCTCTGTTTGCCAACCGCAACGTCACTTACGGTAGCCCTTGCGGTGGATAGCTTCGAGTATGTTCGGGGAGTGCTCAACACGTGTGAGAAAAACCTCATTTTTAGCTATAGTTGACAATTTACTGGAAGTGACGTGCATGTATTACATAACATATAAACAAGATAATCCTATATTATTCCCCAAAGGGGAAATTCAAGATCATTTGTTTGCCGGTTAAGGCACCCATCTCTACTGCTGGAACCAAATCCAAGGTGGAGCACAGAACTTATCCGAATGACAGGAATGGTATTTTTTTTGTACAGTGTATACATATACCAGATTTTGTCACATTTTAATGTTTGGAACGTGTCACTTCATGCAAATATTGGGAAATATTGCTAAGGAGCTCCCTAAACAGAGGGAACTTTTGAAGTCCAAACATTTTGAAGAGACCATCCATCCATTTTTCAACACCGCTTATCCTGGTTAGGGTCGCGGGGCGCTCGAGCCTACCCTAGATGATAATTTTTATTAAAAAAATCTACCAATCTGTCTGTCTGTCTATCTGTCTGTTTTCCTTCATGCATTACACGCAAAGATTTAGCTACCCAAGATGAACAATGAATTATATGGGCATACAGGTAAGTGCCCCTTGCTTGGTCCATAAACCAAGTCCTTACAGACTAAGCTAGTAACGCAACTGAATTACTGCCGTCCCTATTTATTATTGGTTCATTTGAATATGTGTGTATATAGACAAAAAAAGATAACAATGAATCTGTTAGAAGACTTGGACTCTACCTGTGACAGGTTTCTTAACTTCCAAAGACAATGTCGTGGGAAGGTTATGCATGAGATCACATAATTCCTGGTAGCTACAGGAGCTCACCAGTTTTTCAGCAATGGTTACAATCTCATCACCCGGACACAAGACTCCTTTTGATTCCTGTCAGTAGGACAACAAAGATCACACTTCTCGTTACAAAGTACAGCATCACAACAGGTCTTCATTGTCACATTTCAAAACATGCTACTGTGGACATTTTAGCATTACACCTGCCTTTGACTATCTCCTAGGGTTTGGTTGCCAGAACATGCAGCGTTACTTCACTGGGTTGGGAATTTGGAATGAAGCCTTGACCTTGTGCATGTGATAATGACTAGACATAATTGTGCTCAACTTGCCTTTTCCATCTACAAGTATGTGTAAGCCATCTGTTTTTGCGCTGTGTTGCGCTACTCCGGTGACATTCCTGCACCGTCAGCCACACCGGGACTCAAACCCACCGTGTCATTGATTGGGAGTCGTGTGTGCTGTCTGTTGAGCTAAAATCCCAGGGCAGCCTATCTGTCAACATAAGTCTTCCTCAGCCTATCCCCCGCATCCTCCTCTAAAACAACTGCCCTCATGTCTTCCCTTACTACATCTATCAACCTTCTCTTAGGTCTTCCTCTAGCCCTTTTGCCCGGCAGCTCCCTCCTCATCAACCTTCTACCAGTATACTCACCATCTGTTCTGTAAACGTCTCCAAACCATCAAAGTCTGGTCTCGCTAACTCTGTCTTCAAAACATCTAACCTTGCCTGTAACCTCTGATGAGATCATTTCTAATCCTATCCAACCTGGTCACTCCTAAAGAGAAACTCAATAGCTTCATCTCCGACACCTCAAAGCTCTGCCTCCTGCCATCTCTTCCATGCCACTCTCTCTAAGCCATACATCATAGGTGGCCTCAACAATGTCTTATAAACCTTTCTCTTCATCCTAGCAGACTTAAATAATAATAATAATGCATTATATATATAAAATTATATATACAACCCCAATTCCAATGAAGTTGGGGACATCGTGTTAAACATAAATAAAAACAGAATACAATGATTTGCAAATCATGTTCAATCTATATTTAATTGACTACACTACAAAGACAAGCTATTTAATGTTCAAACTGATAAACTTGATTGTTTTTAGCAAATAATCATTAACTTAGAATTTTCTGGCTCCAACACGTTCCAAAAAAGCTTATATACTTTCATAAACATGTCTATTAAAATCTTCCCCAATAACTACTTTCTCTCTGCCTGGGATGCACTTCGCTACTTGGTCTCACTCCTTCCATAATGTCTCTTCTAATTCACAGCCTACCTGTGGCAAAACCACTAATAACATTAAAGTCCCTGTAACGTGACAATACATCTTCTAAATTGGACACACCACAGAAACCACTGCCAGAACTAAGACAAGAGCATGCAAAATCCTCTTGGACCCTCCGCATCCTGGTCACCAGCTCTTCCAGCTCCTTCCCTCAGGTAGGCGCTACTGAACAATGCAAACTAAAACTAGCAGACATTCCAACAGCTTTTTCTCTCTTGCCATCAATTTATTAAACAGCTAACTTACAATTCCATTGCAACATGCTGCCAATTTTTTGTTTTGAGTTTGTTGTCACATTTCTGTCGGGCCAATTATACATTACTCGTGGACTCACTGGAGTAGTCTCGCCACGCTGCACTATTTGCATATCTGTTGTTGACCAATACTGGTCACTCATGCCAGAGTAGCATCTGCACCACTTGCACACTGACTGAGGAGTATCTGCAACATTTGCACAATTGACACTGTCCCAGATTATCGCACTACTAGTCACTTTAAACTCCATACTTTCCTTGAAGTCTCGGCGCCCTTTGCACAATGGTCATTGCACCGGACTATTGCTATATTAGTCATTCAAACTGCTTTAATTGCTAGAGGACTGTGCATCATTTTGCACAATTGTCAATAATAAAAATTAAAACATTGTACCGGCATTACCAGATTACTAGCAACCTTTTATTGCTCAGTGACTTTTTTTTCTCAGTGTCTTTATGTCTCAGAAGTATTCTCTGTCAATTGACTGTCTGTTGTCGTACTAGAGTGCCTCCAACTACCGGAGACAAAATTCCTTGTGTGTTTTTTGACATACTTGGCAAAATAAAGATGATTCTGATTCTGAAAAGAGTGTTGTTTATAACCCTTCCAAATTTGAATGATAAAAATAATAATAATAATAATAAATAAAAAATATACTGACACCAAGGCACTATAAAATCGCTGCACCAGCCCGAAGCCCCGGTCCACACGTTGGCTGTCAAGTTACACCCCCACCCCACACCCCAACCCCGCTATCCTCCCTTCTCTCTGGACTCAACGCCAACAACGAGGCACTCAATTCAAATCTGAAGGAAAAATGCATTTTTGGGATGTAGGCATAACTAGCTGGCTACCTGCAAGTATCAATTATGCCAGATAATCACTGACATGAATGAAAGCGCTCAAGGTCTTATAACGTGGGAGAAGTCATCACTGATTTGAAGTCATGCCTGACTTCAAAGTGCGTCACATGGCACTGTTTTAGCCAGCCCAAAATATCAGGAAAAATGAAATGGTGAAAAACAGTTTAATGATACATATCCACATTTCAGTACTACATAGTTCTCAGTCATTGCACATATTTTCAGCAATTATCTTCGTACATGTATTGAGAAACAAATCTCTAATTTTATTTTACAGGGTCTTTCAACATAACCCTCAATTTCAAGCTTCAGCCTCATTACTTGATCTGACACTCTTTTCACCTCCAGGACATTGTTAACAAACTCTTGCTTTAGGATGACCCCGACTCCATTTCTCATCCTATCTACACCATGGTAAAATAATTTGAACTCTGTTCCTAAGCTACTAGCCTTATTCCCTTTCCACCTGCTCAAACAGTACCTTTATCTACCTTTCTCCTAATCATCCTTCCATCACACCACAGTCCATTAATCATTTGATGATTTAGGTACCATTGTAAAGGGTACCTACAGAAAGGTAGGAAAGCCCATGAATCTGTTATACACATGGATAAAACTGTTGGTACTCTGTTAATGAAATAAAAACCCACAGGGCTCATAGAAATACCTTGAATCTGACAAAAGTAATAATAAATAAAACATTTAATGAAAATTATGTCACGATTGGTAATTGTATGATATGGGACTGGACCCAAAAGCAGGCGGAGGCGGAAGAAGTAGATGAGAATGGTTTATTAGGTAGGATATCCGAGGAGTGATGGTGTCCATTGGAACAGGGAAGGTGCAGGAAGTGGGAGCGTGGGCAGGTGTAAGAGCTTGACAGCGTGGGCAGTGAAGCAGGAGACACGGAAGGAGCACTGGGGATGGAGGAGGACACGAGGATTAGTACAATTGCGGGTAGCCAAGTAATCAATAGAACACACGAGAAGGTATCATGAGAGTAGGCCTGTGTACCACGAATGAGCGTCAATACTTTGGCGCTGGATTCCTGGATCTGGCAGGCTCATATGCAGGCAGTGATGAGTGCTGATTGAGAACAGGTGCGCGGGCGAGGAGGGGATGATTGCTTGGGAAAGAGAGAGAGAGGGGAAGGCGAGGCACAAAGCGCCACCCAAGTTCCAAAAAAGGAACTGCAGGGTACAGACCATGACAAATTAACCAATGAAAATCATATATTGCTTTCTAATTGTGGTTCAACAGAATTATTTTGAACAAATAAACTGATGAAACAGGCCTGGACAAAAATGATGGTACCCTTAACCTAATATTTTGTTGCACATTTCGAGGCAATCACTGTAATCAAATACTTTTTAAAAATTTCAATAAGAATTCTGCGCCTCAGGTACTGTGGCCCACTCCGGAGCAAACTGGAGCAAAGTGCTCCAGTTGTCTCACGTTTGAAGGGTGCCTTCGCCAGACAGCATGTTTCAGCTCCTTCCACAGATGTTCAATAGGATTTAGATCAGGGCTCACAGAAAACCACTTCAGAATAGTTCAATGTTTTGCTCTTAGTCATTCTTGGGTATTTGAGCTGTGTTTTGAGTCATTATCCTCTTACATGACCTATGATCTGCGACTGAGACCAAACTTTCTGACACTGGGCAGCACATTTCCCTCTACAATACCTTGATGGTCTTAAGATTTTATTGTAGCCTGCATAGATTCAAGGCACTCTGTGCCAGATGTAGCAAAGCAAAGTTCACCTTTTCTTTCTTTTGAGGTTGTTCTGGGCTCTTTTATTATCATTTGTATTATCTGTCTCTTCAATTTTGCATCAATTTCCCCTCCTGCAACCACATCCATGGAGGTTGGCTACAGTCCCGTGGATCTTAAATTTCTGAATAATATGTGCAACTGTAGTCACAGGAACATCAAGCTGCTTGGAGATGGTCTTATAGCCTTTATCTTTTACGTGTTTGTTCATTATTTTCCTTCTAATCTCCTGAGACAACTGTCTCCTTCACTTCCTCTCGTCCATGTTTAGTGTAGTAAACACCGTGTCACCAAACAGCACAGTGATTACTTGTCACCCTTTAAATAGGCCGACTGACTGAATACAGGTTTGAAGACACCCGTGACGCTAATTAGAGGATATACCTTGTTTGAACATGTCCCTATGGTCAAATTATTATCCATCCATCCATCCATTTTCAACACCGCTTATCCTGGTTGGGGTCGCGGGACGCCGGAGCCTAACTACACCCTGAACTGGTCGCCAGTCAGTCACAGGGCACATTCGCACCGTCACTGAGTGGGAACTGAACCCACGCTGCCCACACCAAAGTCAGGCGAGTGCACCACTACACCATCAGTGACTCTCAAATTATTATTATTATTTTATTATCTTTTGTAGGGGTACCATTATTTTTGCCGAGGCCTGTTTCATGAGCTTGTTTTTAAAAAAATAATTCTGTTGATTCACAATCCAAACGCAATGTCAGATTTCCATTGGTCAAAGTTCCTTACATTTTTATTTATTATTACTTTTGTCAGATTCAAGTTATTTCTGTGACCAATGTGGGGTTTTCTTTCTTTAACAGAGGGGTACCAACAATTTTATCAACGTGTGTCGCTGGTTGAAACTGGGGAGTGAGCTGATGAATGTTTCAGGGAAGGTTGGTTCAAGTACAATTGCAGGGAAACCCTCAAAATGTTCCAGAAATTGTCATTTCAAAACAAAAATGGCTGACATCTTTTTCAGTTTTGGAAAAGTCATGGGCATGGTAAAAACAAATTTGATGAGTTCTAATTCAATTTTAGCCCACATGAGAGCTGATTTACATATTTTCACAAAATAAATGTCATTGTCAGACTGATGAATATGATAAAAATGTATCACACTGACCAACTGTGGGATTAAATAAAAAGCTTATAAAAATCACTGATTTTTACTTTTAATTGACACTTTACCGTTTTCAAACCGTGTTTTGTCGCTTCAATTTTAGCACTACATTCATAGACGTTAAAATGACACAATTAAATCAGACATACCCTTTCTGCCGCACCTCCAGGCTTTAACCCATTGATGACAACTTTCAGAGGTGATGATATGATCTCCAGGTCCAGCCCAAAGGATTCATCCTTATTTCTTGTCAGAGTTACCGTCTCAATAGGACAAACACCCCGAATCTCACTTGGACCTCCCTTCATACAGTATTGATTGTTTATCCATCCACTTGCAATCATGGATTTTTTTCCACACAGCGTACCATTGAACTGGAATGGGTTCACACTTAATGGAGACCCAGTAGCACTGGGGTTTTGTTGCTCAGTGAAGTTTGGACCTTCAATACATAACATACTTGTGACCAGTGTCGCTGCTTTATCTTCAGGCTTCGATACCAATTGATCCTCTTCTTCCACTGATTTGTGCTTTGAAAGGCAACGGATCGGCATAAAGGGTGACTCTGATCCAGGTATTTCATAGCCATTTGTATAGCCTTCCTTATACTCATTGCAACTACTATATAGTGGTGTTGTCACATCATTGCTTACACATGTGTGTAATTCCCCCCAATTGATAGCATCTTCATCTGCATCCAGTGGTAATGCAGCAACTCCAGTTTCTGAGTCCTCATCTTTTCTCAGCTTATCCTCATAATTAATTACCCTTTGGTGATGAAGGCGTGGGCTCCACACTGGGATGAGATTGGACACAACAGTGGGCAGGCCGACTGCATCCTGAGGATAATTAGATAGAACATAGGTCTTGTCTTGTGATGCACTGTACATGGTATCACATTTCACTTCAGTTGCAGAAGTGGGGGTTCCTGAGGACAAGAAGCAGCTACGTGTTAGAACAGTGCTTAAAATAGGAATGGACACAACACACACCCTAATTTATTAAAATAAAATCATTTAAAAAAAAACAACAACACAGATTTGAAGTTTTACACCTGCAGTTGAAAGCTCAAAATTCCAAGCAAACACTGAACAAAAACAAAGTAGGGAAAACCGAAGCATGTGAGAAATTTGCTTCCAAGCAAAAGCAAATGCAGGCCTGATCATCAAGTGTCTCAAGATGTCATGCACATGCGTGACAACTGACAAACTCGCATGTCAGATATTCAGATAATAAAGGATCTAATTTTTAATAATAATAATAATAATACTATTATTATTATTATTAAGTCTTCAACATGGCTAAATGTGAAAACCATAAAATCTTGGTGATGGCAAAAAATAATAATAATAAATAAAAACTATGACAATCCACAGAATCTGGCCAGTAAGGCTGTTTCCCACCACATTGTATTATGCAATATTGTCACTATTCAGAACTGAAATGGAACATTACGATTATCTCAACTTGACTAAGGACTTCAAATTTCAAATTCACTATTCACATTTTTTTTAATCACAATTTTTTAAAAATGTAAATTAATTCAATATTAATTTATTTCAACAAAATATCATTGTTTACCATTTCTTGCTAGGTTTTCCTTATCAGGCATTATTTTTTAGTGTCGGCTGTGATCTGCACTGTATTGCGTACTGTTTAATCATGTTACCTGGAGGCTGTGATGCAACGTCCTCCATAGAGATGTTGCCGCTTTGTTGGTCTGCCTCATCTGTATTTAAGCCCAATGATTTCGTCAGGATTGAGTGGCTGGAAATATCAGCTGAAAAGTATTGGGACAACTCTTTCTCTGAGCTGAGAGATCCCTGCTGAATTCATTAAGGAGAAACAAAAATTGAACAGCACAATTTTTATACTATATCACTCAACAGTTATGCTGCAATAAATTTTTTCACATCGTCTTATTTTCGTGGCAGCACGGTGGACCACTGGTTAGCACGTCTGTGCCACATTTCTGAGGACCCGGGTTAATTCAAAACCCTAAAGTGTGAATGTGAGTGTGAGTGGTTGTTTATATGTGCCCTGTGATTGGCTGGCGACCAGTTCAGGGTGTACCCCAGCTCTCTCTCAGAGTCAGCTGGGATAGACGGCAGATGAATGAATATCGTCTTCAGAGGTTCACCACTTTTAAAAATATTCTGCTGAAAAAACTCTTAAAGCATATATATTTTTGACCATATTGCCATTCAATAATCTGTGAATGATTAAAAAAATGAAATGGGGAGCCTTCTGCTACATTTTGAGGCTTCAAATTTGTAGTGTATTTTCAGTCCAATACATGTTAATATCCAGTTTCACTCTGAATTGACGATAAATTGGTGCGTCAGACAGTAGAGATTTATTCCCTTATGCCTATCAGACTGAACTCTCGCCAAAGCGAGACATTGCTGTGTCTGAAGTGTGCGTTCACACAGGAGTCGCAACTAGCTAGGGGTTTAATGACTTCAGATTAATTGATGATGTCATTGATATTTTTTCATTGGTCAACTCACTATGCGTGCTCTCGCCTCCAAACACGAGCTCGTTCACTCACTTTCCCCCCCTGTCGTGTGTTGCACTTGCCCCACCCCCCCCAACTCGTTCATCCAATCACATTCAGACACTTTCATGGCCTCGCATAGAGTCAGAACTCGTAAAAGTCTAACACCAATTCACGGACGATCAGCTGGGGGTTGCGCAAGGCGTACAAGGCACATAGTTTTGGTACAGTCATTTCTCTGGCGGCAATGCACCGGCAGCAATCGCACGGGAGCGCAATAATGTATTGTAGCAAACCTGCAGTTGTCTTACATGGATTTTTGCAAGTTTTCATCAGAGAGAAAATTTGTGAGACCATGAATGTGTCTGTGATTGGATGAGGTAGTTTGGGGAGAGGGTGGAGGGATTGCAAATGTGTGTCTGCTGAAAGAAGGCTGAGAAGGTGGGGAGAAATATTAGTTGGATGTTTTTTTTTGTTTTGTTTTTGGCAACATTAATTGTTAATTTTTACAATAAAGAAGCCATTGATCGACCACTCCAGTTCCTTGTTGTAGGAGGGTGTTTGGTAAATTTGCTGACGGCTGGCGTCAGAAGAGGTTGCTCTGTGTTTACGGGATGAAGGCTTGAGCAAAACACTAGCTGCTGGAGACATTAACCAATAATTTTCACAATGAAAACGATTATTGATCGACTACCATTGACTTCGTTTTGTCATCGAAGCAGACACTACAGTATTTATCTGTCTTTTTACTCTTACAGGAGGGCGTTTGGTAAATTTGCTGATGGCAGAAGTGGTCCTCACCTAAGTCCTTTAGGCTGTTTGTCAGCTATTGCACCCTCACTAGGGATGGGAACTGAAAACTTGTTCTTTTTGAGAACCGGTTACGAGTAATTCCATACGTAGGAATGGTTTGGTTGTTTGCGTGCCTGACAATTTCGTTTATCGATTCCTCTTACATCGCAAATGAATTATGACGTTAAACAAGTGCATTTTGCTTCTCAACTTTTTCAACATGAAAGAAGGCAAGATCACTCTAAATTCAGAGCAAATTTCACATGATAAAATGATACCGGGGCTATGCCTGCAACACTTACAAAGCTATAGTTTTGTCAAAGAGGGGAAATACTTCCAACATGCGGAAATATGCTCCAATTTGAGGCTGCAAGGATTCTTACTTTAACTTGTCCTGTAAAGCACTTTGTAGCATCTATCTGTGAAAAGTGCTTAATAATAATTTTTGCTTTCTTGCCCAAAGATCCTAAATTAATACTTACCCGACTGGCGGGCTCAAGAAATCTTTTCATTGTCCAGCTGAGGGCAGGTGATCCATCTCTCTTACAGGAAAAGCCTGCTGATTAAAATACTAATTCATAAAAAAAATTATGGACATGCTATCTGCAGGAGCATACAGTATACTGTATGTCAACAGGTTTTTGGTGCAAGACTGAATAAAAGTAAAATCTACATTTAGGTTAAGGTATCAGACCTTGGGAATGAGATGGTCGACTCTTGTTCATTTTGCCCTTATGTGTAGATTGAGCTATCAAATGATCCATCTCCTGTTCTGATATCTGAGAAAACAAGTTTGATTGAGACATTTTATCAGACTGAGATAACATGATCTATGTTTTTTTTTTTTTACTTTTCACTGTAGGCCTGCAAACATACTGCTGGACAAACAAACACAGATGTGCCGCTTCAGTATATTTAAATGGGCCAATGACCAAAACTTTATTGCCCACATGGGCTGATTGAGTTGAATTATACATTTATTTCTTGTATAATTTCAATTGACCAAAAGTGTTTTGCAGAACTATTCTGGGAGGGAACAAAAAAAAATCCAGATGTAATAATGGATGGTATCTTTATAAATCATTTTACAAACCCCTATTCCAATGAAGTTGGGATGTTTTGTAAAACGTGAATAAACACAGAATACAATAATTTTCAAATCCTTTTCAACCTCTATTCAATTGACTACACTACAAAGACAAGATATTTAATGTTCATACTGATTTTTGTTTCTTTCCAAATATTCACTCATTCTGAATTCAATGCCAGAAACAGGTTCCCAAAAAGCTTGCACAGAGGCATGTTCACCACTGTGTTACATCACCTTTTCTTTTAACAACACTCAATAAGCGTTTGGGAACTGAGGAAAATAATTATTGAAGCTTTGTGTCACGTACGTGGTTAGGGCGAAGGCGAGTAACGCAAGGCAAGAACATGGTGGACCCAATTGGAGGGAAGCAGGGAGGCAAGGCAGGAATGTGGGAGTCTCAAAATAATATTTAATCTTCAAAAAGGGAAAACAAGGATATTGGATAAAGCAAAACTGAACGAAGTCCCACAACAGATAATCAAACCAAAGTAACAAAGAAACACTTGAATATCTAAAACTGGAAACAAACTATGACCTGTGAGTAAGACGTGGAATAGATAGGGAAAATGACACCTGACAATGACATACCACAATGATAAAGACAACTGACGACAATGACATGGCAAAGACATGTGACAACGACAATGAACCGACAAGAACTGAAAGAAACCAGGGAACTAAATACAAACAAATTGACGAGACAACGAGGAACATCTGGACAAGACACGAGTGGCTGGAGAGAGCTGATTGGTCGACACAATGTAGACGAGACCAGGTGGACACAACAACCTAATGAGCACACGACAAACATGGAACAGAGGAAAACATGGAACAAAACTAAACACAACCCAAACCAAAACACAGACCATGACACTTTGTAGGTGGAATTCTTTCCCATTCTTGCTTGACAACTTCAGTTAGTCAATAGTCTGGGGTGGCTGTTGTCATATTTTGCGCCTAATAATGCGCCACACATTTTCAATGGCAAACAGGTCTGGACTGCTGACAGGCCAGTCTTGTACTCACAATCTTTTAATACAAAGCCACGCTGTTGTAACACGTGCAGAATGTGGCTTGGCATTGTCTTGCTGAAATAAGCAGGGACGTCACTGAAAAAGACCTGTATGTACCGTTGAGCATTAATGGTGCCTTCACAGAAGTTACCCATGCCATTGGCACAAACACAGCCCCATACATTCCCTTTCAGCCTTCACAGATATACAAGTTACCCATGCCATGGGCATTCACTACTGGTTTTTGGCCTTGCTGTTTACGCGTAGGGATTGCTCCAGATTCTCTGAATCTTTTGATGATATGATGGACCGTAGATGATCTTCTTCTTCTTCTTTTCCTTTCGGCTTGTCCCGTTAGGGGTCACCACAGCGTGTCATCGTTTTCCATGTGAGCCTATCTCCTGCATCCTCCTCTCTAACACCAACTGCCCTCATGTCTTCCCTCACTATCAACTATCACTCTATCAATCACTGAATTTATCCATCAATCACTAATCACTCTATCAACCTTCTCTTTGGTCTTTCTCTAGCTCTCTTGCCTGGCAGCTCCATCCTCATCACCCTCCTACCAATATACTCACTCTCACTCTCTCTCTCGCTCTCTTCTTTTAATTATTTCCTCACTAGGGTCGCGGGCGTGCTGGAGCCTATCCCAGCTATCCCCAGGCGAGAGGCGGGGTACACCGTGAACTGGTCCCCTGCCTATACCCTGAACTGGTCGCCTGCCTATCGCAGGGCACATATAAACAAACAACCATTTGCATTCACATTCACCACGTCCATGAAAATCTGCGCCAATCCTGACTCTCTCTCTGTCTGGGATGCTCAGAACTACTTCGTCTAGCTCCTTCCAGAATTTCTCTTTCACCTCGAGGTCACATCCTAACTGTGCACCATAGCCACTCATCACATTATACATAACACCCTCAATTACAAGTTTCAGCCTCATCACTTGATCTGATACTCTTTTCACCTCCAAGACATTCTTAGCCAACTCTTCTTTTAAAATAACCCCGACTCCATTTCTCTTCCCATCTACACCAAAGTAAAATAATTTAAACCCTGCCCCTAAACTTCTAGCCTTACTGCCTTTCCACCTGCTCTCCTGGACACACAATATATCAACCTTTCTCTTAATCATCATGTCAACCAACTCCCGAGATTTTCCTGTCATAGTCCCAACATTCAAAGTCCCCACATTCAGTTCTAGGCTGTGTGCTTTCCTCTTCTCTTTCTGCGAAGAACCCGCTTTCCACTTCTCCATCGTCTTCGACCCACAGTAGCTGAATCTCCACCGGCGCCCTGTAGGTTAACGACGCCAGTGGGTGTGAGTGGTCTGCTTCAGTCAGTGTTGAATTTCTCATTGATGCATTTAAATTAAGATAAATCAATTATAAATACAGTGGCACCTCGATTTAACTGACTAATAGGGGGAGGGGTCGTCTGTTAAATTTAAGCACTTTTTGTGGCCAAAAAACACCAGTACAGTGTTCCCTCGCCACTTCGCACTTCACGTTTTGCGGCTTCAGTGCTTCGTGGGTTTTTCCAAAATAGTCATAAAATAAATTAATAAATTAGTAAACTAATACAGCCATATTGCGTAAAGACGCATTGTTTCATGTTGATGCGCGAGAGAGAAGGTTTCCCTGCATGCCAAACAAAGAGATGAGTTGACTCAGAGGCTTTGTACATGCCTGTACTGTACTGTACATGCCACGGGCACTCATACAAGGCGCGTGATTGGTTCCCGGCGCGCCATCGACCAATGAGAGCGCGAGTGGATTTATCCCGTGAGCCGATTGGCTGCGCCTCATCGCAGCCTCACCCAGCATCTTCCCTTGTTGTCTTGCCAGTCTCGCCCACGCTGTTGACTGTCTTGCATACTGTATCTTAGTGTTGTGTTCGCACTAACATTTTTTGTTTAAGCGATAACCTTTTTTGGTTAGTTAGGCCCTTACAATGCCGCCTAAGTGCTGTGCCCCTGCGAAAGCTTCCTCCGGGGTGCCCAAGAGGAAGAGGAAGATGATGACCATCAGCGAAAAAGTGAAACTTTTAGATATGATCAAAGGGGGCAGAAGTTATGGCGTGAATGAATCTACAGTGCGGTACATCAAGATGGAGAAAGCAAACATCCGCAAAACTGCTTCAATAAGGAAGCGAAACGTGTGGTAACGCCGCGTAATAAGAGAATTGTGAAAATGGAAGCTGCATTGGCATTGTGGATTGCTGATTGCAGGGAAAAGACAGTGAGTTTGGACACTAATATGATCAGGACAAACGCCAAACCTCCGCCACCAACACAAGCCTCTTCGCCTCTCTTAGAAGGCAATGTCGATGAATGTTAATTACAGTATAATAAATGTTAATTACTGTATAAGGTTTTATAATTAAAGATTTAAGTAAATTTGTGTACTGTTGTAATCTTTTTCTCAAATATGTACAGTGTAAATACTGTTTACATATTTTAAACATTCTGGTAACCACATACACGAAAATTCCTCGGGGGCGGGGGGGCTTGGGCAAATACTACGCGTTTTTTCACCTTTTGCAGGGGGTTCTAGTCCCCATTAACCGCGAAAAACGAGGGATCACTGTATATATATATATATTTAATAATATTGACTATATTGTGTTTGTAATGTATTCAATTGAATAGAGGTTGGAAAGGATTTGCAAATCATTGTATTCTGTGTTTATTTACATTCTAAACAGAGTCCCAACTTCATTGGAATTGGGGTTTGTATTTTGAAATGAGGTGACAAAACTGTGCATCAGTCTATTGTTTTTGCTGCTGTTTGGCGACAAGATCGGGGTCTATAAAATGTGGATTGTTGTAAATGAGGATTAAGATTTATATCATTTATATAAACTTTAATAATCTGCAGTAAAATAAAACAACCATTGCTAGACTAAGATTTAGTTTGGAACAACAAGCATTTCAAGTTTGAAGGAAAACTGATGTTTTGGGACTTTTTGGCCACAGGCATTCTGAAGCTGCAACAGCTGTGAGAAGGCATTGCAGACACTGGAACATCCTGCTTTGGTGAGTTCTGTCTAAAAGACAGCCAAATAAATTCTAGCTCAACTGTTCCGCTTCTGATGTGGAAATTTGTCAGAAAGGCAGTGTTTTAGTTTAAATTTGGATGGAAGAGTTCAGTGAAAAAATTGACATGCTGAAAAAAAGAACACTTACTTTGGGATTAGGGTGCCGACTAATAATGAGACTGACTGGTCCAGGGCCACATTCACTGAGGATGGCATAGGCTTCACTGAGGGCAGCAAAACGAAGACTGACTGAATCAACCTCCAGTATCTGATCCCCCCGACTTGATAAAAGGAAGCAAGGATGTGACATAACAAGTAAGTATATGATTATTATAAGCATATGTCAATATGTACATGTATTGCAAATATTTATACAGTAGATCCTAAGAATTCAAACAGCTTGTTGGTTGAATAACTCAACAGACAAGAGTGAGACAAAAGGGGCTTGGCATCAGGTCAGCTTGTCTTGTCTGTGCTTTGGTGTTTGTTTATGAGTGTGTAGGAAAAGTAGTAATTGTCATGGGTGTGTGTTATGGTTGTTGCCTTCGCCCTGTCTCGTACACACCTGCTCCTGAGAGCCTCTTCCCCACCTTCACCCTAATTACCCCATCCATTTAACCTCGTGTCTCATTCTTTCCGGTCGCCAGTTCGTTGTACCTTGTTGTCACGTTCCAGCATTCCTTGTTTCCACGTCACCGACTCATAGTAATCCTAGACCCTGTTCTGATAATTGACCTTGCCTTTTTGCCTCACGTTTATTGGATACTGTGTACCGACCTCTGCCAGTCTATCAAACCTCTCTTTTTGAAACTGTCCATTTGAATTGGAGTCGTGCATTTTGGGTCCTGTCCTTTGTTCAGTTCATGACAGAACGAACTTGTCATAACATGGAACCAGCAGACTCAGACCCGGTGCGCAAAGCCCTTCAAGCGCAGGGTCAAAGCATCTCGAAGCTGGATGAGCAGCTTACTGCCTTCCACCTTCATCTAAAGGGACTGTCAGAGCATCAGGACATTATGATGAGACAGGTGGCCTCACAGTTTGAAGTTCTAATGAATATGGTTCAGAAGAAGGAACCAGCTGGCACAGCACCCGATGCCGCCACTGTACCTCCATTTCCATGTGAAGCAGTCACCATGCCACCACCTGCCACATCCGCTGCTGTCTGCCCACAGCTCTCTCGACCGGAGAGGTTCTCTGGAGATTCTGGGAATATTAAGCCGTTCATCACTCAGTGCGAACTCCAGTTTGAGCTACAGGCAGTTGCCTTCCCCACCGAGCGGGCAAAGATCGCTTTTGTCATTTCCCACCTGACTGGTCGTGCGGAGGCGTGGGCTACTACTGAATGGAGCCGCAATTCTGCCGCGTGTCATTCTTGGGCTTCTTTTGTAAAGACTATGGAGCCACACCAGATCATGAGGCAGCTTGTCACCTTACAACAAGGCAAGCACAGGGTGTCAAATTACGCGATTGAGTTTCGCATTCGAGCAGCTTAGAGTAGGTGGAATAACAGGGCAGTACTTGATGCAGTTTTTAAAGGACTATCCCCCGCCGCCAAGGATCATTTGGTCCCACTAGACCTGCCGACCGACTTGGACACTCATCGCTCTAGCCATAAAGATCGACAAAAGGCTTTTGGATCGTGAGCTGGACTGAGATCGGTAGAAGGATGTGTCACCGCGCACTTGGAGGACGAGCCTCGGTGACCAGCCAAACCAAGGAAGATCTCCTGTTGCTAGTCTCAATCCAGTGGCTAGTGTCACCACGGATGAACCCATGGAACTGGGCAGGTTCCGTCTCTCCCCTGAGGAACGTCAACGCCGGCTGAGGGAAGGGCGGTGCTTCCACTGCGGGCAGTTGGGTCATTCCATGAGCAACTGTCACGTCAAAGTTGCTGGTGCCGGTAACAAGGTCACGGGAGCGGTGAGTCTAAATATCATTAAGGGAGACCCTACCCAGGTTCTTCCTAAAGTGACACTATGCTCTCCAGATCTAGATATTCATACATCTGTATTTATTGACTCTGGTTCTGACGCAAATTTACTCAACTCCCTCCTCGTTAGACGGATGCACCTTATAACCTTTCAAGACGCCACCGCAACGCTTATGCTGTAGACGGCAGTTTTATGGGCAAGATCACTCACCGCACCCAAACACTCACATTAACATTTCCTGATTCTCACTCAGAACGCATTAGTTTTCATGTTTTTGATGCTATGAATTATAACCTTATTTTAGGGAACCATTGGTTGAAATTACATAACCCCCACATTGACTATTCCTCTGGGCATCTTGTCATGGGGCAGCAATTGCGCCCAGAACTGTATCAAGCCTCCATGTAATGTTCAGGGTTATGTTTCGAATGATATTCCACAGACCCCATCTGGGGATCCTGACTTGTCTCAAGTGCCCACCTGTTACCATGACATTAAAGAAGTTTCTTCCAAGTCCAACGCCAAATCCCTTCCACCCCACAGACCTTATGACTGTGCAGTTGACTTGCTGCCTGGAAACACACCTCCAGCTTGTTAGTCAGCTTTTCAGAAACTAAAATTGAGCTTTACCTCCGCTCCCATCCTCACTTTGCCAGATCCCAAACAGCAGTTTGTTTTAGAAGTTGATGCGTCTGATGCCGGAATAGGAGCAGTGCTCTCCCAGAAATGTCTCAAGGATGGTAAGTTACATCCTTGTGCTTATCGCTTTGAAAAAACTGACTCCAGCAGAGAGAAATTATGACATAGGTGACCGTAAACTGCTGGCTGGCAAGGTGGGTTTGGTGGAGTGGAGGGACTGGCTAGAAGGGGCTCAGACCCCATTTTTAGTTGGACGGATCACAAGAACCTTGGGTATCTCAAGTCTGTAAAAAGATTAAATGCTAGGCAGGCCAAGATGGCTCTATCCTTCACAAGATTTAATTTCACGTTATCCTACCGACCTGGTTCTAAAAATGGTAAGCCAGATGCTTTATCGCGTATTTTCTGCGTAGAGAATTCTTTGTCCAACCCTAAAACCATTTTTCCCAAGTCATGTTTAATTTCTGCTTTTGTTTGTGACATTGAAACTGCTGTAAAAGAGGCTCTGAAGAACAGGCTTAGCCCTGAAGATTGCCTTCAAAACAGGCTTTATGTGGTCCCGACCTTAAGGGGAAGAGTTATCCACTGAGCTCACACTAACAAGACTGTATGTCACCCAGGCATTGCCAAAACACAATCTGTGGTCGAACAGCGCTTTTGGTGGCCTAATGTTAGTGTCAATGCTTGCCAAGTATGCGCTGCTGACAAGCCCTCTCGTCAACGTCCTTCTGGGGAATTGCGACCCCTGCCAATACCACAACGTCCTTGTTCAGACATTTCCGTAGACTTTGTGACAGGATTACCGGGCTCTAAAGGAAATACCACCATTCTCACAGTTGTTGACACGTTCTCTAAGATGGCACACTTCATTGCACTGCTGAAACTCCCCTCAGCTAAAGAAACTGCCGAGTTGATGATAAACCAGGTATTCAAGTTTCATGGTTTTCCCAAGAATGTGGTATCGGATAGGGGCCCCCAATTTGTTTCACGATTTTGGAAGGAGTTTTACAAATTAATAAGTGCTACCGTCAGTCTGTCTTCTGGGTTTCATCCTGAAACCAACGGACAAACTGAGAGGCTGAATGTGGACCTGGAGACTGGACTCCGATGTCTCTCATCACAGGAGCCACGATCCTGGACTCAGAAGCTGGTTTGGGTCGAGTTCTCTCACAATTCTCTCCCCTCTGCATCCTCTGGTCTATCACCTTTTCACATTGTGCATGGTTACCAACCATCTCTGTTTCCTGCCATAGCCCCAGAATCCACGGTTCCATCTGCATTGACCTTGGTGAGACGCTGGAGGAGGACCTGGGAGTGAGTCCGCCAAATGCTACTACCCCAAGGACAGTCCTACAAGATCGCAGCTGACCATAAGAGGACACTGGCCCCAAACTACAAAGTAGGTCAGTGAGTTTGGCTCTCGACCAAGCATATTCCACTCCGGGTGGAGTCCCGGAAGCTCGCTCCTAGGTTCGTTGGGCTCTTCCCCATCACAAAGGTCATCAACCCTGTCAGCATGAAGCCTGCTCAAGCCCGCCCAGGAGTCCCATCTGTATGTATAGATTGTACTTGTGAAAATAGTTTATTCAAAATGAAACGTAACAATCTCTCCTTATCGTGTGGAGGTGTTTGTGTATCCCAATGATCTTAGGAGCTAAGTTGTCTGGGGCTTCACGCCCCTGGTAGGGTTACCCATGGCAAACAGGTCCTAGGTGAGGGACCAGACAAAGCACGGCTGAAAACCCCTATGAAGAATACATAAAATGGATCTAGGTTTCCCTGTCCCGGCCGGGCACAGCCCAAAAGGGTAACGTGGGTCTCCCGTCCCATGAGCTCACCACCTGTGAGAGGAGCCATAGGGGTCGGGTGCAGTGCGAGCTGGGCGGTGGCCGAAGGTGGGGACCTTGGCGATCCGATCCCCGGCTACTGAAAGTGGCTCTAGGGACGTGGAATGTCACCTCTCTGGCAGGGAAGGAGCCAGAGCTGGTGTGTGAGGTTGAGAAATTCAGACTAGATATAGTCTGGCTCGCCTCCACACATGGCTTGGGCTCTGGTACCAGTCCTCTTGAGAGGGGTTGGATTCTTTTCCACTCTGGAGTTGCCCATGGTGAGACACGCCGAGCAGGTGTGGGTATACTTATTGCCCCCCCGGCTCGGCGCTTGTACATTAGGGTTCACCCCGGTGGACGAGAGGGTAGCCTCCCTCTGCCTTCGGGTGGGGAGATGGGTCCTGACTGTTATTTATGCTTATCCCCCAAACAGCAGTTCAGAGTACCCACCCTTTTTGGAGACCATAGAGGGGGTGCTGGAGAGCTCTCCTGCTGGGGACTCCACCGTTCTGCTGGGGGACTTCAATGCTCACGTGGGCAATGACAGTGAGACCAGGATGTGATTGGGAGGAACACCCCCCCCCCCCCCTGATCAGAACCCGAGTGGTGTTCTGTTATTAGACTTCTGGATTGTCCATAACGCACACCATGTTCAGGCATAAGGGTGTCCACACGTGTACTTGGCACAAGGACACCCTAGGTCGCCGTTCGATGATCGACTTTGTGGTCGCCTCATCGGACTTGCGGCTGCATGTCTTGCACACTCGGGTGAAGAGTGGAGCGGAGCTGTCAACTGATCACCACCTGGTGGTGAGTTGGCTCTGATGGTGGGGGAAGATGCCAGTCCGACCTGGTAGGCCCAAACATATTGTGAGGGTCTGCTGGGAACGTTTGGCAGAATCCCGTCAAAAGGAGTTTCAACTGCACCTCCGGCAGAACTTCACCCACGTCTCGGGGAGGTGGGGGACATTGAGTCCCAGTGGACCATGTCCCGCGCCTCTATTGCAGAGGCGGCCAACCGCAGCTGTGGCCTTAAGGTAGCCTGTCGTGGCGGCAATCCCCGAACCCGTTGGTGGACAACAACGGTGAGGGATGCCGTCAAACTGAAGGAGTCCTATCGGGCCTTTTTGGCCTGTGGGACTCCTGAGGCAGCTGATGGGTACCGGCAGGCCAAGCGGAATGCAACTTTGGTGGTCGCTGAGGCAAAAACTCGGGGATGGGAGGAGTTTGGTGAGGCCCTAGAGAAATACTTCCGGATGGCTTCGAGGAAATTCTGGTCCACCATCCGGCGTCTCGGGGGGGGGGGGAAGCAGTGCACCATCAACACTGTGTATAGTGGGGATGGGGCACTGCTGACCTTGACTCGGGATGTTGTGAGTCGGTGGGGAGAATACTTTGAAGACCTCCTCAATTCCACCGACATGCCTTCCCATGAGGAAACAGAGTCTGGGGTCTCTGAGGCGGGCTCTCCTATCTCTGGGGTTGAGGTTACCGAGGTGGTTCAAAAGCTCCTCGGTGGAAAGGCCCCAGGGGTGAATAAGATTCGCCCGGAGTTCCTAAAGGCTCTAGATGTTCATTCCTCTCCTTTCCAGTGCATGCCTCCATCTTTCTAACTGTTCCTCCACCTGCTCCTTTCTTTCACTGCAGATCACAATGTCATCTGTGAACATCATGGTCCACGGGGACTCTTGTCTAACCTCATCTGTCAGTCTATCCATCACCACTGCAAACAGGAAGGGGCTCAGGGCTGATCCCTGATGCAGTCCCACCTCCACCTTAAACTCCTCTGTCACACCTACAGCACACCTCACCACAGTTCTGCTGCCCTCATACATGTCCTGTACTATTCTAACAATACTTCTCTGCCACTCAAGACTTCCGCATGCAGTACCACAGTTCCTCTCTGGGTACTCTGTCATAGGCTTTCTCTAGATCTACAAAGACACAATGTAGCTCCTTCTGACCTTCTCTGTACTTTTCCATCAATATCCTCAAGGCAAATAATGCATCTGTGGTACTCTTTCTAGGCATGAAACCATACTGTCGCTTGCAAATACTCACTTCTGTCCTGAGTCTAGCCTTCACTAGTCTTTCCCATAACTTCATTGTGTGGCTCATCAACTTTATTCCTCTGTAGTTCCCACAGCTCTGTCCATCACCCTTGTTCTTAAAAATGGACACCAGCACACTTTTCCTCCATTCCTCAGGCATCTTCTCACCCACTCGAATTCCATTGAACAAGCTGGTCAAAAACTCCACAGCCACCTCTCCTCGATGCTTCCATACCTCCACTAATGATTGCAACTTCCTGGTCAACCACACTTTCTTCTTCTACTCTTCTTTCTCTATGGTTTTCGTCATGCATCAACTCCTCAAAGTATTCTTTCCATCTACTCAGCACACCACTGGCACCAGTCAACACATTTCCATCTCTATCCTGAATCATCCTAATCTGCTGCACATCTTTCTATCCCTCTGTCTGGCCAACATGTATCGAGTTTGTTCTCCTTTAGTGTCCAACCTGGCATACATGTCATCATATGCCTCTTGTTTGGCCTTTGCCACCTCTACCTTCGCCCTATGTCGCACCTCCATGTATTCCTTTCTCGTCTCCTTGGTCATTTCAATGTCCCATTTCTTCTTAGCTATCCTCTTTCCTTGTATGATTTCCTGTACTTTAAGGTTCCACCATCAAGTCTCATTTTCCCCTTTCCTACCAGAAGATACACCAAGTACTCTCCTGGCTGTCTCTCTGATCACCTTGGCTACAGTGGTCCAGTCTCACCTCTTTCTGAAAAGCCGCACAACACTCTTCCTTTCTCAGCTTCCACCACATGGTTCGCTGCTCTGCCTTTGTCTTCTTAAACTTCCTCCCCACCACCAGAGTCATCCTACACACCACCATCCTATGCTGTCTTGTCACACTCTCCCTTACCTAACAGTCAGTAAATTCCTTCAGATTACATCGTCTGCGCAAGATGTAATCCACCATCGTGCTTCTACCACAGCTCTTGTAGGTCACCCTATGTTCCTTCCTCTTCTGGAAGAAAGTGTTCACTCCAGCCATTTCCATCCTTTTAGCAAAGTCTACCACCATCTGTCCCGCGAGATTCCCTTCCTGGATGCTGAATTTACCCATCACGTCTTCATCACCCCTGTTTCCTTCACCAACGTCCATTTAAAATCTGCACCAATCACGACTCTGTCTGGGATGCTCAGAACTACTACGTAAGGCTCCTTCCAGAATTTCTCTTTCACCTCTCGGTCACATCCTACCTGTAGGGCATAGCCACTAAACACATTATCAATTTCAAAATATATAAAAACACCCTCAATTTCAAGTTTCAGCCTCATCACTCGATCTGTTACTCTTTTCACCTCCAAGACATTCTTAACTAACTCTTCCTTTAAAACAACCCCAACTCCATTTCTCTTCCCATCTACACCATAGTAAAATATTTTTAACCCTGCCTCTGAACTTCTAGCCTTACTGCCTTTCCACCTGCTCTCCTGGGCACAAAATATATCAACCTGTCTCCTAATCATCATGTCAAGCAACTCCCGAGCTTTTCCTGTCATAGTCCCAACATTCAAAGTCCCCACATGCAGTTCTTGGCTCTGTGCTTTCCTCTTCACTTTCTGCTGAACCCGCTGTCCACCTCTCCTTCATCTTTGACCCACAGTAGCTGAATCTCCACCGGCACCTTGTAGGTCAACGATGCTGGTGGCGGACGTTGTTAACCCGGGCCACGACCGATCCGGTATGGAATTCTTTGGATGAAGACTCATATTTGTTTGGCAAAGTTTGACGCAACCCTCTGCATTTATCCGGGCTGGGGACCGGCCTACAGTTTACACTGGCTTGTGGCCCCCATAGGGCTGCATTTACAGTGAATACAATATGAACCAAAAACATGAGCAATGTTAAAATGACGTTTCATGTGGAAATCATGGCAACACATAAATTAAACAATGAAAGATTTGAACAGTTTGATGTAAGTGTTGCATTCCTCACGTCAAGCCACTAAAAATCCTACCACTGCTAAAAAAACTAGACTGTGCAATTTCTGGAAACATTCAGTGTGAATGCTAAAATGCTGAATCAAATCATGTGGGATGGTATTGAATCATATTGAATGATTTAGAATGATGTTGAATAATATAATATGATATGGAATAATGTGGAATGATATGGAATGAAGTGAAATGAGCTGAACAGTTTGATGTTAGAATGGTTGGTTCCTGTGGAGAGATTGTTTAGAGCGTGTTGAGAGGCTGTGATCTGAACAATCTCCCATACGCCCTCCTCATGAGAAAAAGAAACCAGCGTCTTCATTCCTTTTGTGTCTATTTTTTATAATGTTGGGTAAGATAAATCCAACATTAAATTGGTCCTTCGAGCCGGATGTCAACACACCCGAGGATTCCAGTTGTGGAGCCGACTTCCAGTTAAGAGACCATGGCCACGGCAAGTAAGACCCTTTACGGGACTGGTCTTCGTTCTCCTCAACTGGGATCTGAAGGTTGACGACAATCCACAGGATTGAAGACGACTTTGGTGAGTTAAATTTAAAAAAACAAATTCAGAAAAAGGATTAAAGAGTGAGTGAATTGCGCGACGAAGAAGTCTGCGGCAGAATAAACCTTGTGTAATACTAGTCACTGGCAAGTGGTAAGAAGGATGGCGGAGTCCGACAAATTCCGCGAGGACGGCGGAGTCCTGTACGTACATAAATTCCGTGTTTCTGTGTTTCCGTGTTTTCGTGTGTTTATAAAACGTTACTAATATCGTGTGAATGTGTAAAAGTATGAATGTATAAGACTGGATTGTAAGTGACAACTGGGTTTGGAAGCAGAGGCAAGAATTCTCCGCCCCGACTGGGGTAGAAGCTTGAGAATTACCAAAACTCAGACATTTATTGTCACCCTGTCATTTTTGAATAAAGTCAGTATTTAGGTCACTCTAGGTGCAAATAAACTGACTTCCAAATTTACAAAAATGGGAATAAATAACAGTAAACCGGATCCAAAAATAGACCTAACGTGTAAAGATTGGAAATATGTTCAACTACAAAACCATTCCAAAATAGAACATTTAAACACGTGGATAACCAAATACGGTTTCGCTGGTCAGCTAAATTCGCAAAAAATAGTTCAACTTCGAAACGAAATAAAGTGTCGACACAAAAATGATATATCACAAACACAAAAAGATGGATTTGACGACTTACTATTCTGGTTAAACATGGCGTCTAAAAGAGAAAAAGGAAGTGACAAAAAGAAACACTTAACAAATGAACAAAAAGAACAGGAAGGTAGGCATAAAAATATGTTGTTTCAAAGACAGGAAGATGACGAGACAGGACCAATAATAAGAATTAGCGAGAAAAAGATGATTGAAGAAAGGTGTAAAAAAAATGAGGGAACAAAAGCATCAGCACCCTTGTACCCGGTTTTGCCACCTCATGAACTTCCTCCAACTCAAGAGTCAGAAACTCAAAGAATTTTACGATCAGGAGGGGTACAAATGAATTGGTCTAAAACTATGGTAGAAACATTTTCTCCCATTCCCAAAATAACAAATATAACCTCAGACGAGGGAGACATGGATTTATATCCAATGATTGAGGTGGCAAATCCAAATGTACAAGAGGATCACAAAGAAACTATTTTGGTCTATAGGACCTGGACTAATGAGGATGTGAAAAAGGCCGTCACACACCTTATCAACAACAGTTAAAAAATGCTTTACATGCGAATTCGAAAGAACACATTAACAGATGGGTAGATAAACATTGGATAAACCTAGCAACTGGCCCTCTGGAGGAATATGTTAATCACGCCCTCCACGCAGAAAGAGTGTTAGACAAAAAGAAAAAAAAGAAGATAGATGTCTTCCTCGACGAAGAAGCAGAAATGTACTATCAAGGCAGAGAGAGAGATAATTTTAGAGGACGCGGCAGAGACCGTGGGACAGTAAGATATGGTAGAAATCGAAATTATTATGATAATACCATCTGTTGGTGCTGTGGAAACAAAGGCCACATTGCACGTGACTGCCCTAAAAAAAAGAAAAGAGAATACGGACAAACTACCGCATGACTAAGCCAGCCTGCTTCCCAACTCAACAAATCCTTTTGTGTAAACATTACAGAGAATGAGGAGGTGGATTTCAATTTACAGGACAAACTATGCAGAAATTGTTGCACCATTGTCAAAATTAATGTATGAAGACAACCTTAAAATGACATCACCTGTTTAATGGAGTACAGAGGCAGAAAAGGCCTTCTGTGACATTAAACAACATTTGGTGTCCAGTGCTGCGCTAGGCCTTCCAAATTTAATGATAAAACATTCATTCAAATGGTAGATTGTAAAAACTATTACATGACCTCCGTACTTACACAACAATACGGTGATAAGCTAAGACCATGGGCTTATTTTTCGACTAAATTGGACAGCGTGACGTGTGCATTACCGCATTGTGTCAGAGCAGTTGTGGCAGCCTTGACGGCAGTAGAGAGCAGTTCCACACTTGTGTTATTTCATCCATTAACTCTTAAGGTCCCACATACAGTGTCTGCTCTCCTATTGCAAACGAATATGGCGTTTTTATCACCTGCAAGACATTTATCTTGCATGGCCATCTTGATGTCACAACCACATTTGACTGTTGAGCGATGCACAACCTTAAATCCAGCCACACTAATACCCTTACTTGATGAAGGCACGCAGCATGATTGTCAGGAATTGGCGGAACAAGCTGCTGAATTAGTAGCATTAATCGAGGCATGCAAACTAATGATAAATAAAGATGGTACAATCTATACTGATAGCCAATATGAGTATTCCACAACAAGAACGCAATTATTGGGAAAAACAAAGTGCAAAACTATAAAATGAAATTTACATTAGCACAGAAAATAAAAAAAAATAAAAAAAAAAATAAAAAAAAGAAAAAACTATTCAAATGGGCTGCTATATTGAGCCATGCTGTGTCACATGTCTCAACCGGAGGGATGGTGGCACAGATAGATTGACACTTTACAGCCCTAAAAAAAATAGCAGAAAGAAACACATGGGTTCATTTAACACACTGTAAAAGAGTCATTTCAGCTGAGTACTCAAATAGGGAAGGTGAGCAAAAGTCTGATAACGGAGCGGGAGCAGATGTGTAGATTCTGAAAACGCTTGCTGGTCAGTGAAGAAAAAAGACACCAACCCTTTTAGTGAGAACTCAGCAGAAAGGCACACCCACGTTGGTTATGAGATTTGATAGGTTGTTACGTAGCAACTTTGGCTACTATGGTGTTGGTTTTGTTTATGTGGTACATGGGACGTCCCACCCTAAATGATACAACCAATTTTTTAGATAGAAAATCACCTACCAACTGGACCAATATGACGAACCCAATAATAAAAATTTTGAATCATTAACTCGTATCAAAAGGAGTACAGCTGATGATCAGAACTGTGGGCATGGCCTCCAAACGCGGCAAAATGGTTTAATAATTTGTGCCCCCCAAAATCAAGCTGCTTTAATCAAGCTGCTTTAATCATAATTCCATATGCGGCTCTCAACAATGATGCTCAAGAGAATGGGCAGAATTGGGGATTTGGATATATATAAAAATGATTCTACAGTTAAAAAAAAAAAAATCGAAATGAAGTGACTGTAAAATGATATGAGAATTTGTGCAAATACATGATAAACAGGAGGGAAATGTTAAATATATTGTAGAAGTTATAATTTATTTGCTTAGCTTGCATTAGTATTATGGACGATTTTAGATGTCTCGCCTTCAAAAAGATGACTCAGCATCATCCGATGGAAGGGCGCCTGGACCAAGGACGTGATCGGATGTGGTCGGGGACGTGACAGGTGTTGGTCCAATGTTTTGTGTTGTGTCTTATTGCTTAG
The DNA here is from genome assembly GCF_024500385.1 of Phyllopteryx taeniolatus. Taxonomy (NCBI): domain Eukaryota; kingdom Metazoa; phylum Chordata; class Actinopteri; order Syngnathiformes; family Syngnathidae; genus Phyllopteryx; species Phyllopteryx taeniolatus. The sequence goes on from NW_026903173.1 coordinate 704,309, forward strand.
AACATTATGTCTGGGAAAAACCCTCCTATTTTCAAATATCCTTAGTGTGTTGTGTCTTGTAGCTTAGTACGTTATGTCTTGTAAACTTAGAAACCTCCCTATTTTCAAATAAATGCAGGAGCGACGGGAGAGATTGTTTAGAGCGTGTTGAGAGGGTTTGATCTGAACAATCTCCCATACGCCCTCCTCATGAGAAAAAGAAACCAGCGTCTTCATTCCTTTTGTGTCTATTTTTTATAATGTTGGGTAAGATAAATCCAACAATCCACATAAGAAAAATAAGTGGAATAACGTGTTCAAACAATAATAATAAAGAATAGGAATTATGTGTGAATGCTGCAAAGCACCCACCCCCACCCATTTTCTGAGCCGCTTCTCCTCACTAGGGTCGCGGGCGTGCTGGAGCCTATCCCAGCTGTCATCGGGCAGGAGGCGGGGTACACCCTGAACTGGTTGCCACCCAATCGCAGGGCACATAGAAACTAACAACCATTCGCACTCACAGTCATGCCTACAGGCAATTTAGAGTCTCCAATTAATGCATGTTTTTGGGATGTGGGAGGAAACCGGAGTGGCCGGAGAAAACCCACGCAGGCACGGGGAGAACATGCAAACTCCACACAGGCGGGGACGGGGATTGCACCCCGCACCTCAGAACTGTGAGGCTAACGCTCTAACCAGTCGGCCACCGTGCCGCATGCTGCAAAGCATATAATAATAATACAAGAGAATAGGAATAAGCTCTGCAATAATAATCATAAAAATTTTTGGTGTAGAATAACAATGTGTGAATGCTACTACACTGTGCAATTTCTTTAGAAATTCAGTGTGAATGCTGAATGAAATCATGTGGAATAGTATGGAATCATACTGAATGATTTCGAATAATATTAAATAAAATAAAATGATGGAATGAAGTGAAATGAGCTGAACAGTTTGGAAGTTAGAATGGTTTGAATCGGTCAAGAAATGTGGAAGCAGGAGGGAATAATGTTGAATTCGTCTTAATGTGGGAAAAATGTTGGTATTTTAACGTGGAAAAGTGTAGAATTTGTGTAAGGTGTAAGTATTTTTTTCTAGCATTTTCTACCTGTGGCTAAAAAGTGAAGCGTGGAGAGTCTGCTACAGTAATGCACTGAAGCTTTCACAGAAATTTCTGGGTACGACATGAGGTCCAGCCAGCTGCCGCCAAACTGTAATGTTATAATATAAACAGCCTCTAAAATATCCCCGCTCTCTCTTTCATTTCTTGCCTGTTTCCTCCCTTTGTATTATTGTAATATAGCTACAGTGGCCAAGCAATCCGCTTCTTCCCTGACAATTGCAGCATTGTTTGTGGGTCAGTCAAAAAATTATACGGTACAGTACATGAGGCATCTCAAAACCTTTCGCAATAGTGCGAGCGTCAGTCACATGGGTGCAGGTGTGAGTCATTGAGGGTAATTTGTTCAAGATCGCGTTCGGCCGCGTCGCTCAGTGTGCGCCTGAGCTAAGTAAATCGAGTCTCATGAATACAAAGTCAAAGTCACAAACTCTTTCGTAAGTTTTAGCCAAGAAAGTCCTAAAATTGACAAGTCAAGCCCGAGCCCCCTAACAGATTATTATCCAGAAGAAAAATGTTTTTACCTGAGGCTGCCATCCATCTTGGCAACAGATCCAAGAGATAGGCTATGGATATAGATGCCAGGAACAGAGTTTTCTGGGGTAAGAAAACAAACTCCAATCCCCAGGCCAACTCCAGGCTCTGTGAATAGAAAAAAGAAGAAATTACACAGAATGTCTTATTTCTTGCAGCAACACTATATTGAGAACAGTCTTGGTAAACACACACATACACAGATACACATTTTAATTTAAACTAATACATCCATTCATGTGTGGACTGGTCCCCTTACTTACCCTTCCCAATATATTTTGGAAAAGTCTGTGGTTCCCAAATGTATGACTTGGGGACACATATTCCAAAACATATAGAAAGCCCCAGAAGAGCTGAGGATTTTACAACTAACAAAAATGTACATACTCTATATTTTCTTCCATTTTCAGGTCCGACATATAGTAATGGCAAGTGCCCTTATAGCTTTGCTTGTATTTCTTTTTTTGGAACCTGGGTGTTTTGAGCACCTTGGCTAAAGTGCGGCAAAATAACTTTTTATCTAATGTAAAATACTTTTAGGATTGGACATTTTCCACAATGATTTTATAATCCATCTGTCAATAACTCTCATCTGGGCAACTCTCCGGCCATTCAATATATACAATACAGTATATGTGAGGCAAAGATGGAGCAACATACTACATGTGTCAGAAATGTTCCAGGATTGTTGTCACAAAAAATATGTTTCAAATTCAAACTGCAAACTACAGGTTTTCCCCTTCGAAGTTATCCCCTCACGCACTTTCCCACCCTTCTCTCCCAATCCTTCATGCACTCCTGGAAGGATTCTTCAGGGATCCTTCACAGCTCCGTCAACTCAGTCTGACATCCATGTCTTCAAAAACAGGTCCCCTTGATGACCCCCCCGCCCCTTGAAAGTGTAAGAGGGGGAAAAAAAACACACGGAGCCAAGTCGGGTGAATAGGGAGGTTTCATCAGCATAGAGACGTTCTTCTGGGACAGGAACTGTCGGATGCTCATGGCACTGTGAGCAGGCATGTTGTCATGGTGAAGCCGCCACGAGTTGTTCCGCCACAACCCTCGCCTCTTCTCGCACACTAAGTAAACACCGCAGGATCTCTTTGTAGATGCGCTCGTTGATCATCTAGCTGACATTGAAGAGCTTTTGGGTTTAAAGTTTTATTTTTTGTTACATCAGTACTTGAACTTTTGAGATACACCTTTAAAGCATGCAACTACTGTACAATACAAATGTTCACATTCACTCATAGCTACGTATCGCTTTCATTTTTTCATTAGAAAAAAAATAAATAAATCACAAAACCTTTATCGAGTGTGACCTCCATGATGATGCAATCTTTTGGACCAGGACCCCTGTGGCCATCAGGCTCATCAATCCCAAAGGGAACAGGTGTTCCCTCACTAGTATTGGAGTTGGGTGAGCTGGAGCGGCTATGAATACTGGGAGTCGCACAGGGCGTAAGACTGGGGCTCCGAAGGCAAGTTCGTATTGTCAGAGTCACAACACCTTTTTTGAGTTGCTATAGGAATAACAGAAACGTGTTTTACTAGTGAAGTTTTACACTCAAATTCAATGTGACCATTGATTGAACCTTGAAAGTCTGGATGGCTTGTTGGTGTGTCAGTCCTCGGAGAGACTCTCCGTTTACCTCCAGAATCTCATCCCCTATGTAGAAAAAGAACACAATACTTTCAGATTTCATTAAAGACAAATAAGTTCGTTTATCCATATTACAATTATTATTATTTTATTTTTGTATTTTTTTTAAATTATGATTTTCTTTTTTTTTTTTTTACAAATACGGTACAGTATGTAGTAAAGTTGCAAATACGCAGTGGATCGCAGGCAGCGTCAAATAATATGGTGGAACTTCTATAGTGGAACTAAAACTGAAATTGTGACAAATACGATATGCCTCGGAAGTCACACTGTAAGGGGAAATCACCTTTGTGACGCACAAATTGTGCAAACCGATCCATGCAATCCATTGGACGACAAGTCTGTCTTAAAAGTCAGTGATCAATATTATGACATACTGTAAAGATAAAAGAATGGAACATACTGTACACTGCATCCTTAGCTATGTATGAGCGTGAAGCAAACCGCATGCTTCCTCCCTCAGAAAGTTCATTACTGTATTTATTATTTGTCCGAGACATGGGAGAGTGCACTGATTGTAACTGAAATGAAATTTTTTTTTTTTTTTTTTTTTACCCCCCAAGATTTGTGAATGAGCAGGAATATATACCGCAACAAACACTTTCCCTGAAAAACAGGGGTGCCCCCCCCAAAAAAAAAGTATATATATATTTTTTTATATATATAAAATTTGAAAAAAAATAATTAAAAAAATCTACAAGTAGGAGAACTTGCGGGTGCCAAACAACGGATATGTCCAGGACCAGGACCCATGTGGTCATACATATCTATCTATCTATCTATCTATCTATCTATCTATCTATCTATCTATCTATCCTCTTCCTCTGTATATTAAATTAATTTAATTTACTAGCGCTAGTTGTTGCCATCATCATGCAGTTTCACTGAAAAAATTTTCCTGTAAAAAAAAAAACCTTTAATAATAGTGTAATTGCTCTTCATGGTTTTTGTGTTTTGGCAGGGAAAAGAAAGGTTACCCTGTTTTAGGCGTCCATCAGCTGCAGCAGCACCATGAGAGAAAATGGTCTTCACAAAAATTCCCATTTGACCACGAGCTGAATCCTGGCCGCCAACAATGCTGAATCCCAGGCCCTATGAAATATAGATTGCAAAATAGCATAACTAGGCCTGTCACGATAACAACAATATATTTTTCCAAAAACGATCACTATAAACGATAATATCTTTGTATTTAATGCCTTTGAAATCATGAAAAGTAAGCCCCGCCCTTATTATTTTTAAAATTATTATTATATTTTATTTTTGGCTTTTAAATAATTATTGTTGTTACTATTATTGCTGTTATTATTATAATTGTATATATATAATTGTAATATTGCTGTTATTATTATAATAATTGTAGGGGAAAAACAAAACAAAACAACAACAAAAAAGGCTGGATAATTTGTCGTTTTTTTACTTTTTTATTGAAGTGGTCCTATTGAAGTATTATAGATGTGCAGATCTCAATTCGGTAAGTTTCACGAAACAATTATATCGAGTAATCTCTATTTTTGATTATCCATTACTGTTTACAGTAATCTGTTTTCTTATCTTTTTGTTGTCCCTTAACGCAAGGGGGTTGCGTAACAATATTAAGCGTAAAGCTATGTTTCTTTTGGCCAAGCAGTTTAGGTGACATTTTTTTTTACTTGCAAGAATCTCACTCCATCTCAGGTGATGTTAGTTTTTGGAGATCTCAATGGGGGAACTCTGTATGGCGCTCTCACGGTACTGAACGCTCAGCAGGCGTAGCTACATTAAAGAATAGAGTTAATGGCGATATCCTACTTACAGAATGTGATCCAAATGGCTACCTCATTTGTCGAACAAATCGCCAGGAACTGATGATCTCATCACTGAACTTTACAAATTATTTTCTAACGAGTTAACTCCTTTTTTTATTTGAAGTCATTGTTGAGAGCATTGAAAAAGAACATCGCCCAACCACTATGACACAAGTTGGTTACATTAATACCCAAACGCAACAAAGACACATTACCTATTGACAATTGGAGCCCGATTTGTTTGCTCAATAACGATTACAAGATATTTGCCCTGATCTTGGCTAAAAGACTTCAAATGGTATTGGATTCAATTATCGAGGAAATGCGATCGGGGTTCTTGTCGAAAAGACACATACTAAACAATATTAGGTTAGTACTGGATATACTGGATTACTCATAGTCAAGTGCTGCGAAAGGTATTTCTCTTTTTGATCGAGTGTTGATCATATCTCAATTAGCAGAGGATACAACTTTATTTTTAAAAAATGAAAACCAAATTCCGCTTTTAGGATGAAAAAATGCAGAACCACAATAATAAAAAAAAAATCTGCTATGTAACAGAGTGGCAATTAAGTAAGCACTTAAGCAATTAAGAGTTTTCAATTAACCTACCATGCTTGTTTTTGGGAAACCGGCGTAGGAATCAGATTAGTGCCAAAAAGATTCACACAAAACCTTTGCAAACGTGCCAAATTTTTTTGCGTTTCTGTTTTTTTTCCCCAATGACTTTTGGCACAAACTTCTCGTGTGGGTGGGCTTTATGAGGAATGCATTCTCATTGGCCAATACGTTTTGAGTGACAGTACTGTCACTACTGCATTCAACTACTGCATTTTGCCTCACTCCAGTTAAATGTAAGTAATGTATTTGTTGTCAATGCTGTACTAGGAAGTAGCGATGTTGTAATAGTATGCCAGTAACATGTCAGAAGCGCACAGCCACAGTTCATCAACAATTTAGCAGCTATTAAACCGGCTTATGTATCGTTGCGATTTCCAACCTTTATGGAGCCAAGGCACATATTTTACAAGAAAAAAAATCTCACGGAAAAACAACAAACAAAAATGTCACAAAAAGTGGATACAATAATGTGGAAACATTAATGTTATATGAACTAATTACTGTATGTACTTCCTGCCATCTAATAGAAGATTACGATTATTGTAACTAGCCATATTCATCCGTGTATATTTCTTCCTAAACTTATGGTGACTTGAGCATTCTATTACCGAATAACATTAAACACTTATCACCACTGACCAGTATGACTTAATTAAAGATGGAATTCATTCACACAATTATTATTGTTTGCTTTGTTTCACGAGGAACTCCCTCTGCCTTCGGTCTGACCTCACACATAAGACATACGAAGCAGTCCCAGGTAGGTCAATGAAGTAATTATTTTTTGTCATAATAATTATCAGAATAATAATTGATAATAATTCGAATCGATCCAACGAATGTGTGACACTGCAAAATGTCCGCTTTGCAGCTTCTTGCGCTACATGTACAACAATGTAACCACAGAGAATGCCAAATATCTTCATGTTATGAACCAGAGGTGTTTTGTGCTCTCATTTTGTGTGTTTGCAGGTCATGTTGAGAACAAATGTTACTCCTGTTTTATACAGTACAATACAATTAAGTGCAATTTGTATTTTTTTGCTGTCTGAGAATGCTAATATATAAAGTTGATTGAGTGATGACTTGATTGTTGTTGTTTTTTTTGTTGCAGAGTTCATGGTGGGTTCCGAGGGTGGACCAGTTTCAAAAGTGTTATTATTAAGTCACAAGAAATTTTTTTAAATTATTTTTTATTGTAAAACAAAGTCGTATGCAATTCAACCCGGACAGGATGTCAGACAAGGAAATACACAGCATCCAGTCAATGTTGAGCAAAAGGTAATATATAGAGTTAAAATATTTTTCAACAACATATCAAAGAGGCACTGAATGAACAACAAATCATCTTTGGAAAAATAACCTCCAAACTAAATCTTGAATGTTGATACCACTTGAAACTTGCAGTCATGCACACAAATACCTTATACAAAATATGAAATTTTAACATTCTACATTTTACAAGTTTGCTGAAGATCTAGTGTTTGAATATCAGGTTCCTGGTCACACAAGGTCTATGTGATGGGATTTATTCATCCCTGAAGGACATCAACGCAATGGTCGGACCAGGGGCGAGGAATGTCTGACACTACCGCCCCATCATCAGGGTCAGGATCAGTGCTGTTATGCTGGAGAAAAAGGCTCCAACGACTGTAAGACAGTAAGTTTAGAACAATGAAGAGTGAACATACTTGGCCATTTTTGGGGGGGACACATAGTGGACTGTTTGGAAATGCTCACACCAGAAGAAGACTACTGAGGAAGATTGCACTGGAAGCTGGCCGAAAAACAAAAAAAGAAAACGTCACATGCGTTAAAACTGCTAACCCTGTTGCAGTCTTGTCACCTGATTTAAAGGTTTATAAAATAATAGGGTAAAGGTTCAGTCATAACGATCTCAAGCTGTATCAAGTATTATTGATTCAATGAAATTTTAATTAAACATTTAAGTTAAAATTTACATTCCAATAAAATAACCCCAAAAATACCAGGGGTCCTCTGCCGTCCAAGTATGAGTAGGTTTATAGAGTAGTAAATGATCTATTGGGTAGCCTGGAGGAAGGCCATGGAGAACTTTAAAAGTAATTAGTACTAAACTCCAATTTAAAACATGGGATCCAAAGAGAAACCAGTAGTCAAGTGTTTTTTTCTGGTTCTGGTTAAAATCCTGGCATGTGTGTATGTAGCAGGTGTTGTACAAGTATCACCAGTGGTGTGTGTGCTCCCTATAGTGGTATTCAAAAATCACAAAATTAAGTGTTTAAAATGTATGCATAATGTTATTGGCTTCACCTTTCAGTGCAGTGCATTTTTTTTTACTACAGTTCAGTTGTATGTATTTACATTTGAAGAACAACAAATTGGCATTTGATCTTTCTGAAGTGTTTATTTCCAAACATTTATTTCGGTACAATTTCTATTTAACTTTTGCGCAATATATGTAATTCAATCATTATTTGTTTTATGTTTTTTTTTCCCTTACTTGGAATGCAGTGTTAATGTTCAAACTGTGGGTTAGAGCCCAATTATCAATTATACCTGTCAGCAGTAAAAGCCTACCTCATTTTAGTTGAGCACTTGGGCCTACTACACTACTTACGTTTTGAGAAATAACGATCTAAGTGCTTATTAAGTGAATTCAAGTGTACCTCTATATCTGGTTCAGCCACTAGTGTTTGGAGAACTCCAATGTATCACAGCTGTTCCGCAGAACAGTTTCCTTCAGTTCTCGTTGGATGCCTGTTCTAGCTCCTCACAAAGCACTTCACATCAAACTTGAGCCGTGGGAGAAACACGTAATGCACACAATAGCGGTGCATCTCGTCCGAGAGGTCTAACAGTCCCCTTTCTTCCAGTGTATGAAGTACATCGTAGTACTTACAAGTGACAGCTGACCACATAACATCGCCACAGTCTCTCAATTCTGAGTACAAGATTAAAGATTGTTTTGTAAAAGAAAACAAAACAGAAATTTAACACATAATCCGTGTTCATGTTAGATTGTGCTGTAACTTAATTTGGTGGATTTTACCTTTGATTGTGGACACTTTTGCCAGCAATGAAGCTGCCATGTCCAGTTCCTCGTACAGAGAACATGCATCGTGCGATGTCAACATGTTCCACTCCCTGGTCAGCACGCACTCTAAAATAATTTAATCAGTCATTGTGCCTTGTGCTGGGGTCCAGGGGATTAACCGATAATGAAGCCCATCCAACAAAGAATAATGATCCGTTGATGTACTTGAGGGCCATCCATGTTTGTGGACACCATCCATGAAGAAGGAGAATGCTGTTGAGGCTTTGTTGTTGGTGGCAGCATCAAGATCTAGAATGTAAAAGGAACGGGTAGATAGATTTCACTCTCATGAAGTTAAAACAAAGACGAATAAAAAGAGGTCCGTCTGGATTTGACTACCGTCACATTGGGTGAAAAGGTGGGTAGAAAAAAAATAAAGTCATCACAATTTTGAGTGTATCTTTTTTTCAACACCCATCTTTCACCTACCCTTCTTGAGAAACCGTTGATCCCACCAAATATCACAATATTACATCTGAGCAGGAGATGATATACATTTTCAGATGTGGTTGGCAAAGAACAAAAAGAAGAAAAATATGAGTGAGCATGTCAGAGTAAGCAGAAGATTGAAACACTCACCTGATTAACTTATGGTTGGTGTCTACATGAACCAAGGACAATGGTGCAGGAACACACTCGGTTCTGCAAAATTGCCAAAATAGGAGACTATTTTGGCAAAATAGGAGACTATGAATATTATCATTGTTTCCAGGCGTGGCCGTCCCCGATTCCCATAATTCACAGTTACAGTATTTGACACGTTAACGGAGGCTTCAGGAGCCGGAGCAGATACAACATTCAAACTAAGGGTGTTGATTAACTCCTGTAGACTGTTAAGGTCTTCTCGTGGGATGCTCAGGTGATTTGATGCCACTGTTGCCAATGAAAGCTCTTGTTGAGCAACATCGAGGAGGTACTCCAAATCAATGGTTTCATTTCTGAGAAGGGGACTGAATCGTGCGTGAATCCTCTGCAAGATTTCTTGTCGCACTTGGTCCTGCAGGAACAAACACACATTGCCAAGTCAGTACAAAGTAACCTTAAAGTCTACACATAACGACATACCCAACTCCTTATTCTGTTCCGGAGTGTAATTTGATCAGAGAGAGTCAAGAAACAACAGCTGAGATAGATTGGAGGGAGGATGGATGGATGGACCGATAGATAGATAGCTAGATTAGATAGATAGACAGACAGACCGAATAATGCAAGATGTTTGTATTTAAAGTAACAAAAATGGATCTAAGCTAACAAAAAATAAAATTGCATCGTGATAACTCATTATGTTATGGCTGGTCACATTGTATTTACAGTTTCCCTAAAAGAGCTGCTATGACTGAAAACATAAAAATGATTACTGCTATCATCATATTATTACATGAACAAAGCCAATTGATGGATAACTGGTTTTGTAATCAGAAGTCAAGTATAGGTTTCTACAATTATTGTTCAAGTTATTGTTAAAAAGGATTTGGTAAAAAAATAAATAAATGTAAAAATGCTTGTAATATCTCAATGTTATTATTTATTACATATGAATTTGAAAATTCGGTGCAAATTTGAGCAAGAATCATCAGTTGACACATATAATATGCTTTTGTGGGCCGGCCACATAAAATGACGTAGCGGGCCAACATACAATTCATTGACCGACCTGAGACTGCATCGTAGCTCTTCTGTATGAGAGGTCAGACAGGTGGCGGAGTCAGTCCCGAGACTAGAGAAAGACCGCAATCAATAATAATTGTGTTGATGAACTCCATGTTAAGCCATACTGGTCAGTGGTCAAAGAGGAATATGGCAGCTAGGTACGTTAGCACGTTACAATAGATGAGCCGGTTTAATAGCTGCTAAATTGTTGATGAACTGTGGCTGTGCGCTTCTAACATGTTTCTAGCATAATATTACAACATTACTTCTACCTAGTAAAGCATTGACAACATATATGACAAATACATTACTTACATTTAACTGAAGTGAGCCAAAATACAGTAGTTGAACTCTTGTCCTCTCGCTGTGCTGGGCACATGGGCTTGCTCCCAAACCGGACGCATGCGCAGTAGAGTCGAAAAAAAATTCCCGCCCCACGGCGCCAAAGACAGAACAACATCCGGGGGCACAGAGCTGTCACTCAAAACGTATTAGCCAATGAGGATGCATTCCTCATAAAGCCCACCCACTCGAGAGGTTTGTGCCAAAATTAATTGAAAAAAACAAATGCAAGCGAAAAAACGGAAGCGAAACAAAGTAAATGAAAAAAATGAAACGTACGTGAAAAAAAGAAAGAAACGTGAGCGAAAAAAAACAAGCTAAAATGAAAGTGAAAAAAACTGAAGCGAAAGCCACACACCTGTCTATATAAGACCTTACAGCTCACAGTGCATGTCAGAGCAAATGAGAATGATGACGTCAAAGGAACTGCCTGAAGAGCTCAGAGACAGAATTGTGGCAAAGCACAGATCTGGCTTCTGCTGTACTTAAGTTTCCTAAGAGCACAGTGGCCTCCATAATCCTGAAATGGAAGACGTTTGGGATGATCAGAACCCTTCCTAGAGCTTGCCGTCCTGCCAAACTGAGTAATTGGGGGAGAAGAGCCTTGGTGAGAGACTGCAGCCCTCCACCAGTTGGCACTTTATGGCAGAGTGGCCCGACGGAAGCCTCTCCTCAGTGCAAGAGACATGAAAGCCTGCATGGAGTTTGCTAAAAAACACTTGAAGGACTCCAAGAAGGTGAGAAATAAGATTCTCTGGTCTGATGAGACCGAGATAGAAATTGTTGGCCTTAATTCTAAGTGGCATTTGTGGAGAAAACCAGGCACTGCTCATCATCTGTCAAAAACAGTCCCAACAGTGAAGCATGGTGGTGGCAGCATCATGCTGTGGGGGTGTTTTTCAGCTGCAGGAACAGGGAGACTGGTTGCAATCGAAGAAAAGATGAATGTAGCCAAGTACAGGGATAGCCTGGACGGAAACCTTCTCCAGAGTGCTCAGGACCTCAGACTGGGCCGAAAGTCCACCTTCCAACAATACAATGACCCTAAGCACACAGCTAAAATAACGAAGGAGTGGCTTCAGAACAACTGAGTGACTGTTTTTGAATGGCCCAGCCAGAGCCCTGAATTAAACCCAATTGAGCATCTCTGGAAAGACCTGAAAATGGCTTCCCACCAACGTTCACCTTCCAACCTGATACAACTGGAGCGGATCTGCAAGGAGGAATGGCAGATGATCCCCAAATCCAGGTGTGAAAAACTTTTGTTGCATCATTCCCAAAAAGGGTGCTTCTACTAAATACTGAGCAGAAGGTCTAAATACTTATGGCTGTGTGATATTTCAGTTTTTCTTGTTTAATAAACCTGCAAAAATGTCAACAATTCCGAAAACAATTTACTTAAATGATTTTAGCAAATGGCTGCAATATAAAAAAAAGAGTGCAAAATGTAAGGGGGTCTGAATACTTTACGTACCCACTGTAGGTCGAGGTCTTTGTTTTTATGGTCGTTTTGGTTTTGTTTGTGGTAGTTTTTTTCTTTTCTTTTGATTAAAATCCAAGATATTGCTCTTACTAATATAGTATTTGTATGACTGTATTAGCGTATATAGGAATAAATATGCGTTTACATTAATATGTATTACTATTATTATTATTATTAACATTAGTATATTACTACTGTACAGTATATACAAAGTAGTAGTTATATTAGATTATAAGGAAGTAGAGATAAAATAATATAAAGCAATTTCTTGGATTTTAATTGAAAGAAAAGAAACAGATCAACAACTACCATAAAAAAAAAAAACCTCCAGGCCTTGCTCCAGAGGGGGGCCCTGGTGTCCTGCATCCGGGCAAGGGAAAACTTTTTCCTGTATTTTTAGACATCATAGGGGTTTTTGGAGCCATGCTTTTTCTGGTCCCTCACCTCGGACCTTTTTGCCATGGGTGACCCTAACAGGGGCATAAATCCCCAGACAACTTAGCTACTAGAATCATTGGGACACATAAACCCCTCCATCACGTAAGGTGACAGCTCAAGGAGGGGTGGTTGGTTGCCAGCCAGTTTTTTCAAAATTTCATTACTAATCTTGGCAGGCAATTTTAAGGGAGTGACACACACGTTCTTAAAGTTTGAGCAAAGTCATCTTAAAGCACTGGCCAAAACATCCTTGCAGGGTCAGGGCTTATAGCCAGAACTAACTGACAATTCATCCAATCATTCTCAACCATTGGGGATGTTTTCAGAACACATGTATTGGAATGCCTTCCAAAGCACGTGGAATCCATAGGGGGTGCCACAAATGCTCAAACGCTTCATTACCTCAAAAGCACAGATTGGGGTGGCGTGGCGCAGAGGGTAAGGCTACACCCTGCAACCAGAGAGTCACTGCTTCCTATCCCAGCCCGCGCGCATCATGTTTAGCAGGGTTTTTCGCCTTGTTTTTTTTCCCCCCACGGTTTTCATCGATGACGATGCCCACTAGCATGTATCCTAACCCCTTTCGGTTTGTTTCCCTGCTCTCCTTGCACTCACACACGCTAAACACACAATCGTCACAATACTCTCCCTGTGCACTACAAACCACTCCACACCATATTGTTCCCTCAGCAATAATGTTTGTTTTCTACATTTTGTTTGCTATCATTCAATATAAACTGGGTTTGCTGTATTTAAATATATCACTGGCTTCAAATAACATCTATCAACATAATACCATAGAATTTGCTGCAAAATGTCAAAAATTAAAAGCAAGAAAGAATACATAGTACCCAATTCATTCAAAATTAATATACATGCACCCATTATATGTCACACTTAACTTTTGGATCATGGAATGTCAATGGCATTCGACCACACATAAAGAGACTTAAGATTATGGATCCATCCATCCCTCCATTTTCTTTACCGCTTATCCTCACTAGGGTCGCGGGCTGTTGGAGCTTATCCCAACTATCTTCGGGCGGGCGGCGGGGTACATCCTGAACCGGTCGCCAGCCAATCGCAGGGAACATAGAAACAAACAACCATTCTCACTCACATTCACACCTATGGGCAATTTACTCTTCAATCAACCTACCACACATGTTTTTGGGATGTGGGAGGAAACCGGAGTGCCCGGAGAAAACCCACCCAGACACGGGGAGAACATGCAAACTCCACACAGGCGGGGCCGTGATTTGAACCCCAGTCCTCAGAACTGTGAGGCAGATGTGCTAACCAGTCGTCCACCGTGCCGCCTGCTCAAATTCGAAAAATAGCAAAAAGAGAGTGCACATTTTTTCATTGGTACACCGTTCTTTCTCAAGAATAGATTTTTATCCTCAAAGTCAAATCTGGTACCACCACCATCATGGCGGTTTAACTCGTCTTTATTGAAAGACCCAGACTTTGATTAATTTGTGAGGTAAAAATGGGACGACTTCTTGAAATTCAATGACTCCCAAACCATATTCCTATCTCTGCTTTGGGAAACCTGGAAATCTGTAATGAGAGGTCAAATCATATCATACTCTAAAATTAGAAAGAGGGAAAAATTTAACATCTCACTGAAGAGTATGCAATGAATTCAACAAATATGCTCAGAAACCAACTCCAAAAGGCAAAACATCAATTAGACAACATCATAACAAAAAGAACAGAACTTATACAACATCAGTTAAGATACACCAACTTTGAGTACAATAATATATCATTCAGGCATTCAGTCACGAAGCATGTGCGACAATGTAATTTTTTCGGGCATTCCAGAAAACCCACCGGAAGATCCCGAGGCACAGATTAAAAAGTTCATGACTGAGCTCAAGATACAGCAAGATACAGTCGACAAGATTATCCTTCACCGTGTTCATTGATTAGGAAGCCCCCATCCAGGAAACTGACCACATCCCATCATTGGAAAGTATGAAAACCATCCATCCATCCATTTTCTTTACCGCTTATTCTCACTAGGGTCACGGGCTGCTGGAGCTGATCCCAGCTATCTTCGGGTGGGAGGCGGGGTACACCCTGAACTGGTTGCCAGCCAATCGCAGGGCACATATAAACAAACAACCATTCACCCTCACATTCATACCTATGGACAATTTAGAGTCTTCTATTAACCTACCCAGGCACGTGGAGAACATACAAACTCCACACAGGCGAGGCCGGATTTGAACCCGGGGTCCTCAGAAATGTGAGGCGGATGTGCTAACCAGTCGTTCACCGTGCCGCCCACTTTCACCAATGCTATTTGCAATATTAATCGAACCACTAGCAACCGCTACACGTCAAAGTGCTAGTATTAAAAGTATCTGCTCGCCAATGGCAGAACACAAAATCAATTTATAAGACATTCTTCTTTATTTACAAAATCCCAAATCATCTCTTCAAGCCGTCTTCAATCTCGATAAAGACATTTTCACAATTATCAGATTACTCTATCAATTGGACAAAATTGACTATACTCCCACTAACAGCAAACTCGTGGAATCCTGCAGATCAAATTCCAGATAACCCCATTCCTACCGGAACCATTAAGTATTTAGGCATTAATATTTCGGCAAAACTCACAGCGCTAACCGTCTAAATGACACACCACTTCTGTAAAAAATGTCAGCTGATTTAAAATGCTAGAATAATTGACCTATATCACTCCTGGGAAGAATATCTACAGTAAAAATGAAAACTTTACCTCAAACAAATTATGAATTCTCAATTAGCTCCCTGTATGCTCTCCCCAATTTTGCACAATTCAGATTTTGAAATTAACAACATATCCCTTTCTTTTGGCACATGGGAACAATTTTGAATTGACCACCTACAACAAGTATTAAACAATAATATTTTTTGGACACGTGATGAATTGTTCCAAGAATTTCAAATAAGAACCGGAAACTTCCTTCGATACAATAAATTAAAAACAGCAATAAAAGAAGAAGAGAATCCCAACACTTCAGAGCACCCTTCAAGTGCTGGAGTGTCAGGGCTGCTGTTTCAGAACCCTGAGTCCAGCCCGTGTGTGTGTGTCATGAGTGGTTTGCAGGGTTGACGTGTTGGAGTCTAGCAGCTGCACCTTCTCATCCTAATTACACCTGACTGCTCTTAAGACGCCGTGGGACTCCAACTCCAGACTATCAACGCTCTACGTCGAGTTCGTAGCTTAGCCACCTTACCTATTTTTTTGCTTCCTGAAGACCTAGTGAGTTACCTCTACCTAATTATTGTTCTTTGTCCCCATTCTGCCATCTGCCCTTGCTCCCTGCAAACCAGTGCTCACCTCTTGGGGCCCACCGACAACACGGACTCCTACCCTGCCAGACCGGTCCTCGTTGGAACCCTGCCAATCCCACATTTAGTTCTCGGAGTTCCTTTGTTCGCTTCCAAGCTGCAATAAACCGTTATTCACAAACTCACCTCCCTGTCCTCTCTGCATCAGGGTCCAACTTGCAACCTGAATCCTGACATGGAGTTTGTTAAGCAAATAGTGAAGCTTCTCCCACAAAGGAAAACATTTTTTTTTTTACAAATTAATCTCATGTACAAAATCAATGCACTTACCAATCACGAAAAGGGAAGAATACCTTTCTATGTCTGCTGACCGTAATTACTAGATGCAGATATGTAACAATACGTTTAGGATGACAAAAAAAGACTAATTTCCAGCAAAACACTATAAAGTGTTCCATAGAACACACTTTACTCAATAACCTATGCATAAAATGCTCTTAAATTGTGACTGGCCAAACCTAGATATTTCAGCTCACGTCTAACTTGAGAAAACACCTTGCGGTAAGTTGCAGATGTTTCCGTTGTTGTTTTGGCAGTGGATATAGCAAAATTAGCACTATCCCTCATGCGCACACAATTAATAAGTCTGTTCAGCAAACAGCTTCTTCATGAAGTAATTTAAGCGAATCAAGCACATAATGTTTCTGTAGGGCCCAATGTATGTGTTGTTGGTTTTTGGGCAGTTAAAGTTTGTAATGGTGGCAGGTGTGTGTCGACACCCAGATGTTATTATTTATTTATTTTATTTGATGTTCATGCTCTGATTTAAAAAAAATAATAAAATAAATCAGAAGTTACTCACAAGTTACTCTGTACTTTAATAGTTTTTTCATTGAGTACTTTCTTACTCTTACTCAAGTAAATATTTGGATGACTCTTTTTTACTTTTACTTGAGTCATATTATTCTAAAGTAACAGTACACTTACTTGAGTACAATATTTGGCTACACTACCCACCTCTGGTTTTACGGCACTTAAAAAATGAAATGGTGGCAGCCTTGCAGGCTTTTGTGGACTCCCATTTGAGTTTGAATGTGATTGGTTATTCCTGAACACAGCCATCTGTCAGTTATAAGAGGGAGTGCGGCCTTGTGCAACCAGATTTATTCGATTACTATTATTATTATTTTATTCAAACTTTATTTAACCAACTAAAAGACCAGTTGAGAATGAACATCTCGATTGCAATGGTGACCTGAACAAGATTATGTCAGTTTATTTTTTACCAAAAAGATTTTTAAAAAATCAATTCAGTTGTGTAATTTCTGTCACATTAATGGTGGAAAAAGTTTTAAAATGATTTATTTTGGTCTAAATTCACAAAAACCTGGCATTTGAACAGGGGTGTGTACACCTTTTGTACACCTGCAGGCTTGTTCCTGTTTTGTAATCTCTGCCTTTTGTGTCATGTGTGTGTGTTCCGGGTTTTGTCCTCCCCCGTTTCACACACACTTGCTCCTGTGAGCATCTTCACCACCTGTGCCTCGTTCAACCTAATTACCCCTTGTATTTAACCTCCTGTCTCATTCCCTCTCGTTGCCAGTTCGTTGTACCTTGTCGTCGCGTTCCAGCATTCCTTGTTTCCACGTCACAGATTCACAGTAAGACTTGACCCTGTTCCGATTATCGACCTTGCCTCTTTGCCTCATGTTTTTGGATACTGTTGCCTTTCTTGGATTGCCTGCCTGTGGACAGACCTATGCCCGTCTATTAAACCTCTCTTTTTAGAAGCTGTCCATTTGTTTTGGAGTCGTGCATTTTTGTTACGTTCATGACAGAACGAACTGGCCATAACATGGACCCAGCAGACTCAGACCCGGTGCGCAAAGCCCTTCAAGCGCAGGGTCAACGCCTCTGGAAGCAGGATGAGCAGATTGCTGCCCTCCACCTTCATCTAGAGGGACTGTCAAGGCATCAGGACAATATGATGAAACAGGTGGCCTCGCAGTTTGAACTTCTTATGAAAATTATTCAAGAGAAGGAACCAGTTGGCACCACACACAATACCGCCACGGCATTTCCATGTGAAGTAGTCACCATGCAGCCACCTGCCACCTCCGCTGCTGTCTGCCCACAGCTCTCTCGACCGGAGAGGTTCTCTGGAAATTCTGGTAACATTAAGCCGTTCATCACGCAGTGCGAACTCCACTTCGAGCTGCAGGCAGCTGCCTTCCCCACCGAGCGGGCAAAAATCGCTTTCGTCATGTCCCACCTGACTGGTCGTGCGGAGGCGTGGGCTACTGCTGAATGGAGCCGCAATTCCGCCGCGTGTCATTCATGGGCTTTTTTCGTAAAGACTATGGAGCAAATTTTTCAATTTTCCACTCCAGATCGTGAGGCAGCTCGCTCCCTTGTCACCTTACAACAAGGCAAGCGCAGAGTGTCAGATTACGCGATTGAGTTTCGCATTCTAGCAGCTGAGAGTCATTGGAATAATCGGGCGCTACTCGATGCCTTTTTTCAAGGACTATCCCCCGCCGTCAAGGATAATTTCGTCCCGCTAGACCTGCCGACCGACTTGGACACTCTCATCGCTCTCGCCGTAAAGATCGACAAGAGGCTGTTGGATCGCGAGCTAGATGGAGATCGGCGGAGGGCTGCGTCACCGCGCACTTGGAGGACGAGCCTCGGTGACCAGCCAAACCAAGGCAGATACCCTGGTTCCGGTCTCAACCCACTGGCTAGCGTCCCCACGGATGAACCCATGCAACTGGGCAGGTTCCGTCTCTCCCCTGAGGAACGTCAACGCCGGCTGAGGGAAGGGCGGTGCTTCTACTGGGTCATTCCGTGAGCAACTGTCACGTCAAAGTTGCCGGTGCCGGTAGCAAGGGCACGGGAGAGGTGAGTCTGAATTTCATTAAGGAAGACCCTACACGGGTTCTTCCTAAAGTGACACTATGCTCTCCTGATCAAGAAATTCATACACCTGTATTAATTGACTCTGGTTCTGACGCAAACTTACTCAACTCCATCCTCGTTAGACGTATGCACCTTAGAACCTTTGAAATAAAACGCCACCGCAACACCTATGCTGCAGACGGCAATTTTATGGGCAAGATCACTCACCGCACCCAAACACTCACATTGACATTTCCTGATTCTCACTCGGAACGCATTAGTTTTCATGTTTTTGACGCCATGAATCATGACCTTATCTTAGGGAACCCATGGTTGAAATTACATAACCCCCACATTGACTGGTCCTCTGGGCAGGTTATGTCATGGGGAGCAATTGCACCCGGAACTGTTTCAAGCCGCCATGTGATGTTCAGGGCTATGTTTCTAAGTACAATCCACAGACCCCATCTGGGGATCCTGATTTATCTCAAGTGCCTACCTGTTACCAGGATATTAAAGACGTTTTTTCCAAGTCCAAGGCCAAATCCCTTCCACCCCACAGACCTTATGACTGTGCTGTTGACTTGCTGCCTGGAACCACACCCCCACGAGGGAGGTTGTTCTCTCTTTCAGGGCCAGAACACAAGGTCATGAAGGAGTACGTGGAGGAATCACTGGCAGCCGGGATCATTCGCCCATCTTCATCCCCTGCGGGAGCAGGATTTTTCTTTGTGGACAAGAAAGACAAGACCCTGCGACCCTGTATCGATTACCGGGGTCTCAACGAGATCACGGTAAAAAACAGGTACCCTCTTCCTCTCATCTCCACCGCCTATGAGTTCCTGGAGGGAGCCAAGATTATGCACCAAACTGGACTTAAGAAATGCATATCATCTAGTCAGGATAAGGGAGGGGGATGAATGGAAAACAGCATTCAACACACCAACGGGACATTATGAATATTTGGTAATGCCTTTTGGGCTTACTAACGCTCCAGCTGTTTTCCAGAACCTTGTCAATGATGTCCTGCGTGACATGTTGAATGTTTATCTTTATTTAGATGACATTTTGATATTCTCCCCGGATGAGGTGACTCACATTATTCATGTCCGCTCATTCATTCATTCATTCATTCATGATTTTGCAGCAGTTACTGCAGAATCAACTATATGTCAAGGCTGAGAAATGTGAGTTCCACAAGGCGTCCGTTTTTTGTCTGGGTTTCGTCCTGGCTCAAGGTGAAGTTAAGATGGACCCTTGCAAAGTTGATGCAGTTATTAATTGGCCTACTCCCACGTCACGCAAAGATGTACAAAGGTTCTTAGGGTTCGGAAACTTCTACAGAAAATTCATCAGAAATTTTAGTTCTATAGCCTCTCCTTTGCATGATCTTACCTCGCCACACAAACCTTTTGTATGGAACACGCTTTGTCAGGCAGATTTTCAAAAACTTAAGTCGAGCTTTACCTCCGCTCCCATCCTTACTTTGCCAGATCTCAAACAGCAGTTTGTGGTAGAAGTCGATGCGTCTGATGCCGGAATAGGAGCAGTGCTCTCCCAGAAATCTCTCAAGGATGATAAATTACATCCTTGTGCTTTTCTCTCCAAAAAACTGACCCCAGCTGAGAAAAATTATGACATTGGTGACCGTGAACTGTTGGCAGTCAAGGTGGCTTTTGATGGAGTGGAGGCACTGGCTATCGCCTTTTCACGTTGTGCATGGTTACCAACCATCTCTGTTTCCTGCCATAGCCCCAGAGTCCACATTAACCTTGGTGAGACGCTGCAGGATGACCTGGGAGCGAGCCCGCGAGATGCTGCTGCGTCAGGGACGGTCCTACAAAGCCGCTGCTGACCGTCGGAGGACACCGGCCCCGAACTACAAAGTGGGTAAGCGAGTTTGGCTCTCGACCAAACATATTCCACTCCGGGTGGAGTCCAAGAAGCTCGCTCCCAGGTTCGTTGGGCCCTTCCCCATCACAAAGATCATCAACCCTGTCACCGTGAAGCTGAGGCTCCCAAGCTCGATGCGGGTCCACCCTGCTTTTCACGTCAGCCTACTCAAGCCAGCCTGGGAGTCCCCTCTGGTCCCGCCTTCCAGGCCCCCTCCTCCCCCCGGTTTGTGGATGGGGGCCCTGTCTTCTCTGTGAAGCGGCTGTTGTCGTCTTGTCGGAGGGGGTTTCAATATCTGGTGGACTGGGAGGGCTATGAGCCTGAGGAACATTCATGTACCGTCTGCGTTTATCATGGATGATTCGCTCATTCGGGACTTCCACGTTGCGCATCCAGGGGCTCCAGGGCCGTCTGGGGCCGGCCGTTAAGGGGGGGGGTACTGTCATGTGTGTGTGTTCCGGGTTTTGTCCTCCCCCCTGTTTCACACACACCTGCTCCTGTGAGCATCTTCACCACCTGTGCCTCGTTCAACCTAATTACCCCTTGTATTTAACCTTGTGTCTCATTCCCTCTCGTTGCCAGTTCGTTGTACCTTGTCGTCACGTTCCAGTATTCCTTGTTTCTTGACCCTGTTCCGATTATCGACCTTGCCTCTTTGCCTCATGTTTTTGGATACTGTTGCCTTTCTTGGATTGCCTGCCTGTGTACCGACCTATGCCCGTCTATTAAACCTCTCTTTTTGGAAGCTGTCCATTTGTTTTGGAGTCGTGCATTTTTGGGTCCTATCCTCTGTTCCGTTCATGACACTTTTGAGTCTATTGTGCTGTTTAACAAGTGGAAACAAAGTAGTCTAAGACCATTTATTGGAGCTGAATTTGCCTTAATTTGTTAAGTAATTATTTGGACTTTTGGATTTTTAACTCGACTTGAGTCATATTATTCTAAAGTAGCAGTACTCCTACTTGACTACAATATTTGTCTACTCTACCCATCTCTGATATTTGGTGACTTAAGCATAATCAACCGCCCAAAGAAATATTCACAATCAATACTCGTTGCGTGAGCTAAAACTAAGAAAATAATTTTACTAAACTGGAAAAATAATCTATCAATAATAATCACTGGTTAAATGTCATCGTAGAATATATTGCATGAGAAAAAGTATCTGCAGAACAAAAAAATCAATTACGTAATTCCACAGATAATTCACAATTCTGGTCACCCTTCTTGAACATGCTGAACGTAGAGCTTTGATTCTTCTGCCTGGTTAGAAAGCCATCAGAAAATAACAATATTATATCCATCCATCCATTTTCTGAGCCGCTTCTCCTCACGAGGGTTGCGGGCGTGCTGGCGCCTATCCCAGCTGTCATCGGGCAGGAAGCGGGGTCCACCCTGAACTGGTTGCCAGCCAATCGCAGGGCACATACAAACAAACAACCATTCGCACTCACAGTCATGCCTACGGGCAATTTAGAGTCTCCAATTAATGCATGTTTTTGGGATGTGGGAGGAAACCGGAGTGCCCGGAGAAAACCCACGCTGGCACGGGGAGAACATGCAAACTCCACACAGGCGGGGCCGGGGATTGAAGCCGGGTCTTCAGAACTGTGAGGCTGACGCTCTAACCAGTCGGCCACCGTGCCGCCCCCAATATTATATTGAAAATGAAATAGTAAACTTTTGCCTTCTGTATTTTTTGTTGTTATTGATGTTGCTGTTGTTTTGTTTTCGCTTTTTTCTTATTTATTTATTTACTTTTTATCTTTCTCACAATGTAGACTGATCAGAATCAGAATCATCTTTATTTGCCAATTATGTCAAAAACACACAAGGAATTTGTCTCCGGTAGTTGGAGCTGCTCCAGTGCGACAACAGACAGTCAATTGACAGCGAACACTTTTGAGACATAAAGACATTGAGAAAAACAGTCACTGAGCAATAAAGGGTTATTGTTTTTGTTTGACAATTTAGAGCAGTTTGAAATGACTAATAGCGCAATAGTCTGGAACAATGTCAATTGTGCAAATGGTGCAGATACTTCTCAAGCACATGAGTGGCCAGTATTGGTCAACAACAGATATGCAAGGAGTGCAGAGTGGCGAGTGAGTGCACGAATAATGTATAATTGGCCCGACAGAGATGTGACTTCAATCTCAAGACAAAATTGGCAGCATGTTACAATGGAATTGTAAGTTAACAGTTTAAGAAGTTAATGGACAGAGGGGAGAAGATTTAGATTTAGAGTCATTAGCTGTTTTTCTTGCTTTACTCCATAATTTGTCTTTGCGAAGTTAATTTCTTTCGTCAGCTGGTTTCTAGTGCAATTATACAGGGCACTATCCCAACTTCAATATGCGTCCTCTTTAGCGTGGCGAAGTTGCTTAAGTTTGGCAGTGAACCACGGCTTGTTGTTATTGAACGTGCAAAATTACTTTGTTGGTACACACACCTCTTCACAGAAACTGATATAGGATGTAACAGTGGCCGTATCTTCATCCAGGCTGCCAGTTGAATTTTTAAAGACAATCCAATCTGTGCAGTCTAAACAGCTTTGAAGTTCTAGCTTTGCTTCATTGGTCCACTTCTTCACTGTTATCACCGTAGGGGGGTGGGTCCAATCTCCCGCACTATGGGGTTGGTAGTGGGTGCTGGCTGGGATGGGGATGTCCCGGGGGGTGGTACTGCGGGGCTGTTTGTGACGGTCCTCTCTCCCTGTGGTTGTCCTGCCAGATGGGCCCGGCCTGCAGGAACCATGCCTCTTTCTGGGGGAGTGGCTTTGGGCCCTGCCAGCCTCCTCCGGTGGGGCTGGTGGACCACCCTGGGTCCCTCGGTGTGGGTGGAGTCCCGTCCACTGGGCCGTTCTCATGTGGGTTCCTGGGCCCGCCCCTTGGGGTGGGGTCCTCAGCCCCCGCATTGCAGGGGCAGCAATTATAGGTCACTCCTGAAGGTTATTGTGGATGTGAGACGGTGTCAATTCACTTGCATTTGTCCATAGACATTCAACTCTGGGACTTATTTGCTTGGTGTGGCGCCACTCACTCATTGCGATAAATAACTCATAACTATGCAAACTTCCTGGGTAACCCCTCACTTGCACTCTATTTCTAAAGATGTTAAGAATTTACATAGCCACTCCCACCACACTTCAGTTCTACAGCCGAGTCCACTACCTCTGTCCTGCATGCCTCCCCTCCTGCACTATCCAGTCCTGTCTTATATTGTCCTGTCCTTCCTTCACAGGGTGTAGCACTACTGCCCCATACAACATCCATCTATCCATCCATTTTCTACCGCTTATCCGAGGTCGGGTCGCGGGGGCAGTAGCTTTAGCAGGGACGCCCAGACTTCCCTCTCCCCAGCCACTTCATCCATCTTTTCCGGGGGGATCCCGAGGTGATCCCAGGCCAGCCGAAGGATGTCGTCTCACCAGCGTGTCCTGGGTCGTCCCCGGGGTCTCCTCCCGGTGGGACGTGCCCGGAACACCTCACCAGGGAGGCGTCCCATACAACACTCAAATCTAATATGTCATTGTACTAGGCATTAACTTTAACTTGCCAGATTAACTTTCTTCATCTTTATTACAGCTCATGTCCTGTCTTTTGTTTTTTTCTCTTCCAATTTTATTTAGTTATCCTTTCACTGTCCCTTTGTAACGCACGCAACGCACTCGACTGTCAAACTCCTGAAGTTTGCAGACGACACCACAGTCATCGGCCCGACAGTAAGTGGAGCGGCTGGAGCTGTGGTGCGGCCAACACAACCTGGAGCTGAACACGCTCAAGACTGTAGAGATGATTGTGGACTTCAGGAGGCATCCTTCGCCACAACTGCCCCTCACCCTGTCCAACTGCCTTGTGTCAAACGTCGAAACCTTCAAGTTCCTGGGAATTACAATATCTCTGGACCTGAAGTGGGAGTTCAACATCAACTCCATCCTCAAAAAGGCCCATTAGAGGATGTACTTCCTGTGGCTTCTGAGGAAGCACGGCCTGCCACAGGAGCTGTTGAGGCAGTTCTACACAGCAGTCCTCGAATCAGTCCTGTGTTCATTCATCACAGTCTGGTTTGGTGCTGCCACAAAAAAAAGGACAAACTCCAGCTGTAACAGACAACTAGTACTGCCGGAAAAATCGAAAAACTAAGACAAGAGAATGCAAAATCCTCTTGGACCATCCACATCCTGGTCACTACCTCTTCTGGCTCCTTCCCTCAGGTGGGCGCTATCGAACAATGCAAAGTAAAACCAGCAGACATTCCAACAGCTTCTTCCCTCTTGCCATTAAATTGCTAGAGGCTGAGTGACTCTCCATAGTGTGTTTTTATGTCTCAAAGTATTTACTGCCAAAATGGCTGTCTATTGTTATACTAGAGTGGCTCCAACTACCGGAGACAAATTCCTTGTGTTTTTTTGACATTTGCAATAAAGAAGATTTCCGAATCCTCTTTTTTCTGATTCTTTTCTGTCACTCCTCTTTAAAACTTTGTTCTGTCCGAAAAAAAATAAATAAAAATCCATCAGATAAAAAAGAATCACAGTGGCATCTTAAAAACTCCACTGTGATTCATTAAAACTGTTCGAGCATAAAAGCGGTGTTGATATACATCTAGAGTGCAAGACATTAAAAAACATGGTCATTGTACAAAACGTCTACGTTCGGGGTTGCGAGGAGCTGGAGCCCATTCCAGCTGACTTTGGGCGAATGGTGAACTACTGTACACCCTGAACTGTCACAGGTACATCACATTGAGACACAACCATTCACACTGCTCCTGAGTGGGAACTGAACTGACTGTGCCTGCACCAAAGTCAGACAAGTGGACTATTAGACTGGCCGTGACTTTCTCTGAAAGTTTTTATTTGACATATGTGCCCAGGAAAAAAGAGATGAGAACCATACTGATTTACCTTCAGCAACCACAAAAATGGTGATTGTAATGATGGACAAAAGAAAGAGATAATTTGAATTACTATTCAATCCTTATTGGTGGGGCACCATAATGTAACCTATACCGATGTTACTATGTAGCCGTGCAGCAGAATAAATATGATTTGTACATATCCAGCACAGTAATCTCCTAAAATTTGTGTTTTCGTTGCAGTAGACTAAAATGAAAAAAAGCAGATATAAGCTGATAGGCAAATATAATTAGAAGAAAAAAAGACTTTTTTGTTGCTGTGAATATAGACGCTTCAAATAGATTTTGCACTTTATTCAGGCTTACATGACAAGAGTGTACCCACCTTTCCCTGGCCTTTCATCAGTACGATGCTGGAGATAATGGATGGCTGTGCAAGTCGCCATGGTGATTCCACTTGAATGGTGCTCAACGAACGTGCTGATTTCTTAATTATTTGATATTCCTGAAAGTGATATAACAAGAAAATAAAGTTACATTTCCATAATAATTTATAAGCAACAACCTCCACATGGTTAGCACATCTGCCTCACAGTTCTGAGGACCGGGGTTCAAATCCTGGCCTCGCCTGTGTGGAGTTTGCATGTTCTCCCCGCATGGGGTTTCTCCGGGTACTCCGGTTTCCTCCCACATCCCAAAATTATGCATGCTTGGTTAACTGGTGACTCTAAATTGCCCGTAGGTGTAAATGTGAGTGCGAATGGTTGTTTGTTTAGATGTACCCTGCGACTGGCTGGCGGCCAGTTCAGGGTATATCCCGCCTCTCGCCCGGAGATAGCTGGGATAGGCTCCAGCACACCTGCGACCCTTGTGGGGATAAGAGGTACAGAAAATGAATGGATGGAACTTCCTGTACTTCTTAACACACACTTGCATTACTGCAAGTAAACTATTTTCTCATATACTTTACCCATTTTATATTTCTAACCAGTTATTTCCTGCTATTGATCACGTCACAGAAATATGAATTATCATGCGTTAACTATGGGATTTGTTTGTTTATCAACTCACACTGCCAGTGAGCTTTGCTGTTTCCTTCAGTTTTTTTTTTAAGTATCTCATTAGCATAGCAATTAGAGTGGGCAGCGCTGTGTCATTGTTGTCGTGATAGCCAGGATAAATGAAACTGGGCTTTGATGTGACACTGTGTATATGTGTTTTGCTTTAGGTTAAATCCTAATATCCATCCATCCATCCATTTTCTGAGCCGCTTCTCCTCACTAGGGTCGCGGGCGTGCTGGAGCCTATCCCAGCTGTCATCGGGCAGGAGGCGGGGTACACCCTGAACTGGTTGCCAGCCAATCGCAGGGCACATCGAAACAAACAACCATTCGCACTCACAGTCATGCCTACGGGCAATTTAGAGTCTCCAATTAATGCATGTTTTTGGGATGTGGGAGGAAACCGGAGTGCCCGGAGAAAACCCACGCAGGCACGGGGAGAACATGCAAACTCCACACAGGCGGGGACGGGGATTGAACCCCGCACCTCAGAACTGTGAGGCTGACGCTCTAACCAGTCGGCCACCGTGCCGCTAAATCCTAATATGTATAATTTAATTAATAAATTCCGTTTTTAGTTATTATTACTCAAGGTCCCTAATCTCAGGTTCTGGACCACATAAAGCGACAGTCCAAAGCACCCTATTTAGACGAGAGACTGAACCTTTGTCATCTATCTCAACTTATTATGATTTCGCTGCATCTTTATTGGCAAAATAATCATATGATAACAATTGGGTCAGTTTGAAATGTATTGATGGACTTAACTGTAAACCAGTATTGTGCATCTAGTGACTTGTTACAGATCTTCCATTGGTGAAATTACTACCAGACTGCAGTGGCCAGAGCAACTATTAAAATATTTTTGAAAAAATGTGAATTGAATGGATGCAAAGAGGCATATATATGATAGTATATAAAGTGGTGAGTGAGTTTGCCTCAGGGTTGAGAGGCTCTAGATTTGAATCTCCTGTTTGAGTTTCCAAGAAAGCCTTTGCACGGCTGGGTAATGCACACCATAAACTGCTTAGAGTTTACTCTTATTCCTTTAAAATTCAGGTCTGAGTCAATAAACACATTATCATTTCTCACTTGATTTGAGGCTGACATGGAATCAAGTTGAGCAATGAGCTTTGACCTTTCGGTTTTAGGGGCGAAACCAATTATTTGTGTCTTTTCTGCATTGAGGTGGGGAAGGTTTTGGCTCATCCACCCATTGATGTGATGAACACCCATCTGAAAAGGCATCTGCTAACATTAGCTAACGAAGTCTGCTAACGGTAGCTGACGACATAGGCGGTCCTGGACCGAATGGCGCTCTGTGCGACGGCCCTTGGCCAATTCTCAACGAGGGTCTATTCCCTGTGCAACGCCCGTCAAGTGCCGCCCCCCACAGAATGCTAGCCCTATTGGAAACTGCCTCTGGTTGACGAACAGCTTAAATCCTCACATCAGCACCCTCCTGAAAAGGCAGACAATATACCAAAGCTGTCACGATATGTAATCAAATAATATTTGACTGGACCTAAAAGCAGATGGAGGTGGAGGGAGTAGGGGAGAATGGTTTATTAAGAAGTTACTCGAGTTAGTAATTCCAATTCGTGAGGGTGGTCCAAAGGAGCAAGGAACTGGCAGAAGGCGGATGCATGAACAGGTGAATGGGCTTAATGGCGTGGTTGAAGCGGGCAGTGCAGCGGGAGACACAGAAGGAATACTGGAAGCGGAGAATCACACAAGAGGCTCAATACAAGTTACAAACAGGATGAGTAGTCTCAAGAGTCGGCCTGTGTACCATGGACGAGTGCGAATACTGGCGCCGGATCCCTGGGTCAGGCAGGCATAAATACAGGCAGTGATGAGTGCTGATTGGGAACAGGTGCGCAGGCGAGGGGGTGGTAAATGCTGGGGAGAGAGAGAGCGGGGAGGGCGGGGCACAAAGCGCCACTCAAGCTCCAAAAGGGGAACTGCAGGGCACAGATTATGACAGAAGCGTCTCCTTAGAGAAAGAGTGTCTAACGTACGGCCCCAGAACCAGCCCGTTGGGTGGTCCACTGCCTGGCAGGATTATTCTGCCTTTCCAGCAAGTTTTAGTTCATTTATACACAGAAACTCTGATTCTGACAGATCTCAAGACTGTACATTTAAGATGCAAATTACTGTGAGGACATGTCTTGCATCATGTATTCACAGAAGGCTAAAAGATGACATACTTCAGCCTACTTCATATAAAATGATGTGCCACCTTTGCACTGTTAAGAATACAGTCCTGTGAAATAAATACCTACTGTAGAAATATTTTAAGAGACTGAATATTGCAAAATATCAGTCAATAGCTTCAGTTAAAAACAGGTTGGTTTTGTTTTCATGCACTGCCACAACTTGCATGTATTTTTATGCATACATTTACAAGGCACGGATAACAGTTCCCGTATTCTGTAAAATTCCCGTATTCTGTAAAGTTCCAACTTTAGTTTGTATGGTGTGATGAGTTGGTTGAGGTTGACAAGATTTCCAGGTGCATGTAGAATGTTTTTTACATGAAAAGAAATTCTAAATCACAAGATGTTTTTTCCAAGTTACATACAGTCTATCCAATGTGATGTATAAATTGCAACTGAAAATGAAAACATCCATCCAGCCATCCATTTTCTGTACCGCTTTATCCTCACAAGGGTCGCGGGCGTGCTGGAGCCTATCCCAGGTATCTTTGTGTGAGAGGCGGGGTACACCCTGAACTGGTCGCCAGCCAATCGCAGTGCACATCTAAACAAACAACCATTCGCACACACATTCACACCTAAGGGCAATTTAGTGTCTTCAATACAGACAAGATGGCGCCGACACGTGTGGACACCTCGGTTATGTGCTCTCGAGTATTGTCTATGTTTTTGTGTTTTTCATTCGTCTTTGGAGACATTACATGACTCACTTACACAAGGGGAGACTTGCTAACCATCAAGGAGGCTACTCCGGACTTTCTTTCACCACCTTTCGCAAATCCGCTCAGTTTTTTCCCCCGAGTTACTCACCGGGGCAGCGACCGCGGTCTTCGCCGCATGGAGGCGATGGCGAAGCCACAGAGGGAAGCGAGCAGGCATCAAAGTGAAGCTCCGCAAGAGAGGATACAGATTGGCGTTTCTGTCGATCTACCTCCCGAATCTATGCTCAACCACAACCTCCCTAAATACAAGCAGCACATCAACTGTCCTACCAGGGAAAATAACATTTTAGACCACTGCTAACCTACGCTAAATAACACATACCGTGCCAAACCTCGTGCAGCACTGGGCTTGTCTGATCACTGCTTAATTCACTTAATACCGACATACAGGCAAGAACTTAAATGCGTGAAGCCTACAGTGAAAACAGTGAAAAAGTGGACCAATGAAGCAAAGATGGAACTTCAAAGCTGTTTAGACTGCACAGACTGGAGTGTCTTTGAAAATTCAGCAGGCAACCTGGATGAATATACGGACACTGTCACATCCTATATTAGTTCCTGTGAAGATGTGTGTGTACCAACAAAGTCATTTCGCACATTCAATAACAACAAGCCGTGGTTCACTGCCAAACTTAAGCAACTTTGCCAAGCTAAGGAAGGCGCATATCAGAGCGGGGACAGGGCCCTGTATAATCGAGCTGGAAACTAGCTGACTAAAGAAATTAACATTGCAAAGAGAAACTATTCAGCAAAGTTGGAAAAACAGTTTCGCGCTAACGACTCTAAATCAGTCTGGCATGCATTCCAATCACTGACCAATTACAAGCGACTCATTTTTAATTTTTTAAAATTATTATTATTAAGAAATATCAGATTGTTCATATGATATAAAACAACAATTATGCAACAAGATAATAATCATCCATCCATTTTCCATACCGCTTATCCTCACTCGGGTCGCGGGCGTGCTGGAGCCTATCCCAGCTATCTTCGGGCAATAGGTGAGGTACACCCTGAACTGGTCACCAGCCAATCGCAGCTCACAAATATACAAACAACCATTCACACTCAAGGGCAATTTAGGGTCTTCAATTAACCTACCATGTATGGTTTTTGCGATGTGGGAAGAAACTGGAGTACCCGGAGAAAACCCATGCAGGCACGGGGAGAACATGCAAACTCCACACAGGTGAGGTCCTGAACGCGGGTCCTCAGAAATGTGAGGCAGATGTGCTAACCAATCGGCCACCCTGCACAATAATAAATAAATATGAATATTTTCGAAATGTATGTGTAATTATTTTCACCCCAAAATGAAATTGTTGTTATTTATGGCTTATTGGGCAATGAATATTCTGATCCAGCCCACTTGGAATCAAATTGGGGTGAATGTGGCCCGTGAACGAAAATGAGTTTGACACCCCTGGTTTCGATGATGACTTAAGGACCAGCGGTGATCCATCAACAACATCTTTATTGTGAAAGTGAATGGTGAATGCCAGCCGTAACTACGCCAAAAACTCCAGCTCGTGTTTCACTCAAGCCTACATCCCGCAGACACGCAGGCACGCTCATCTTCCTCATTTCAGTCGTTCCATGCCCCGACTCACTAATGCTATCACAAGTGACACTCAGAAGCGTTTACTGCCTCACAGACAGTCATACTCTTGCAAGAATCCATGGAAGACCGTCGGTAGCAGGTAACAGTAACTGTAGCGAGTAGTGACCCTGAAGTTGTGTTGACATGATTCGGAAAGAGAGTTGCACAGTGGGTATGGAAAGTATTCAGGCCCCCTTAACATTTTCACTCTTTGTTATATTGCAGCCATTTTCTAAAATATTTTTTCTGTTTTTTCCCCTCATTGATGTACACAAAGCACCCCATATTGACAGAAAAAAAACTGAATTGTTGACATTTTTGCTGATTTATTAAAAAAGAAAAACTGGAACATCACACAGCCATAAGTATTTAGACGCTTTTGAGAAGAACCCTTTTGAGCTAATCCAGCCATTCCTCCTTGCAGATCCTCTCCAGTTCTTCAGGTTGGCTGGTGAACGTTGGTGGACAGCCATTTTCAGGTCTCTCCAGAGATGCTCAATTGGGTTTAAGTCAGTGTTCTGGCAGGCCATTCAAAAACAGTCACAGAGTTGTTCTGAAGCCACTCCTTCGTTATTTTAGCTGTGTGTTTAGGGTGTTTTTTAACCCACACACACACAACAATGCAGGTAGTGAATTTTATGGAAGATTTAATGATCTAACATGGGGAATCTACAGGGAATCAATACAGAAGAAAAACACAAAACAAACAAAGGACAGACGAACATTGGCAAAGGAAACTGGCTTCTGATGTGAGGGTGGGATGAGCGTGTAATGACAATCCATATAGCTTGGGATTCCTGTCCTCGTTAATTTTAACCCAAATACGCACTAATCTGTACTTTTAGGAGACCGCAATGTTGGATTTACGTGTCTTGAACACGATTGAGGCAGGCAGTTCAAGACGTTCGGAGCGGGCGTGTGGTGCCCGCTTCCGTCCCCATGGAGTGTGCCCAGGCCTCCAAGAAGGGTAGCTCGGAGCGGCGGCAGGATGGGTCCGATGTGTCCTCATCACCTCGTGGTGAGGTGGGGCGACCTGGCTGCGCCAGTCTTCGCCAAGTTGGACGGACGAGACAAGAGCTCAGCCAGTTCAGTTGACAACAGATTTAACAACAGACATTCAAGATTGCAGAAATACAGTCACTAGTGGCGTTCATGTAAAGTTCTTTAACTATTAGATCCCATTCAAGTCCAGTGAAGACTGTGATCAGTGAATCCAGGTTTGCAGTGGCCTTCAACCACCTTTGGGGGTCGCAAGTACTCCGTCCATTGTCCCAGCCCAGCTGGGCAGGTATCGTGGCACACAGCAGGAAGGAGACGTCTTTGTTGGTGAGCCTCTTCAGGCTGGCTGGTGGTGGAAGTTAATTAATATAGGGTTCTGGTGCGAAACCAGGTGTCTTTTGTCTCCGCTTTGATGCTCCTGGTGCTGGTAATTCACTTAGCGTTGGCCTTCGAAACCAATTGTCTGTGTCTCACTTTGATGCTCCTGGCTTGTAATTCACTTAGTGTCTATGTACGAAGTTGAATCTCGCAACTCCATGGTCGTCTACCTCAGCGGAGAGAGTGGCGGTAGCCCGAGACTGGGGTGCTGGGTGTCATCTTTGATGGCGTGTCCGTTACACTCAGTAACGGCCAGCTCTAGGAAGGGTTCTGGTCCTTCCCAAACATCTTCCATTTAAGGATTATGGCGGCCACTGTGCTCTTAGGAACCTTAAGTGCAGCAGAATTTTTTTTGTAGTCTTGGCCAGATCTGTGCCCTGCCACAATTCTGTCTCTGAGCTCTTCAGGGAGTTCCTTTGACCTCATGTTCTCATTTGCTCTGACATGCACTGTGAGCTGTAAGGTCTTATATAGACCGGTGTGTGGCTTTCCTAATCAACTCCAATCAGTATAATCAAACACAGCTGAACTCCAATGAAGGTGTAGAACCATCTCAATGATGATCAGAAGAAATGGACAGCTCCCAAGTTAAATATATGAGTGTCATGGCAAAGGGTCTGAATACTTATGGCTGTGTGATATTTCAGTTGTTCTTTTTTAATAACTCTGCAAAAATTTCAACAATTCCATTTTTTTCTGTCAGTATGGGGTGCTGTGTGTACATTAATGAGGGGGGAAATGAACTTGAATCTTCTTCTTTTCCTTTCGGCTTGTCCCGTTAGGGGTCGCCACAGCGCGTCATCCTTTTTCCATGAGAGCCTATCTCCTGCATCCTCCTCTCAAACACCATCCTCTCAAACTGCCATCATGTCTTCCCTCACGATATCCATCAACCTTCTCTTTGGTCTTCCTCTAGCTCTCTTGCCTGGCAGCTCCATCCTCATCATCATTCTACCAATATACTCACGATTTCTCCTCTGGATGTGTCCAAACCATTGAAGTCTGCTCTCTCTAACTTTGTCTCCAAAACATCGAACCTTGGCTGTCCCTCTGATGAGCTCATTTCTAATTTTATCCAACCTGGTCACTCCAAGAGCGAACCTCAAAATCTTCATTTCCGCCACCTCCAGCTCTGCTTCCTGTTGTCTCTTCAGTGCCACTGTCTCTAATCCATACATCATGGCTGGCCTCACCACTGTTTTATAAACTTTGCCCTTCATCCTAGCAGAGACTCTTCTGTCACATTCTGACACCTTCCTCCACCCGTTCCAACCTGCTTGGACCCGTTTCTTCACTTCCTGACCACACTCACCATTGCTCTGGACGGTTGACCCCAAGTATTTAAAGTCCTCTACCCTTGCTATCTCTTCTCCCTGTAGCCTCATTCTTCCCCCACCACCCCTCTCATTCATGCACATATATTGTGTTTTACTTAGGCTAATCTTCATTCCTCTTCTTTCCAGTGCATGCCTCCATCTTTCTAACTGTTCCTCCAGCTGCTCCCTGCTTTCACTGCAGATCACAATGTCATCTGCAAACATCATGGTCCACGGGGATTCCAGTCTAATCTCATCTGTCAGCCTATCCATCACCACTGCAAAAAAGGAAGGGGCTCAGGGCTGATCCCTGATGCAGTCCCACGTCCACATTAAATTCTTCTGTCACACCTACAGCACACCTCACCGCTGTTCTGCTGCCCTCGTACATGTCCTGTATTATTCTAACATACTTCTCTGCCACTCCAGACTTCCGCATGCAGTACCACAGTTCCTCTCTGGCTACTCTGTCATAGGCTTTCTCTAGATCTACAAAGACACAATGTAGCTCCTTCTGACCTTCTCTGTACTTTTCCATCAACATCCTCAAGGCAAATAATGCATCTGTGGTACTCTTTCTAGGCATGAAACCATACTGTTGCTCGCAAATACTCACTTCTGTCCTGAGTCTAGTCTCCACTACTCTTTCCCATAACTTCATTGTGTGGCTCATCAACTTTATTCCTCTATAGTTGCCACAGCTCTGCACATCACCTTTGTTCTTAAAAATGGGCACCAGTACACTTTTCCTCCATTCCTCAGGCATCTTCTCACGCACTAGAATTCTATTGAACAAGATGGTCAAAAACTCCACAGCCACCACTCCTAGATGCTTCCATACCTCCACAGAAATGTCATCAGGACCAACTGCCTTTCCATTTTTCATTCTCTTTAATGCCTTTCTAACTTCCCCCTTACTAATCATTGCCACTTCCTGGTCCACCACACTTGCCTCTTCTACTCTCCCTTCTCTATCATTTTCCTCATTCATCAACTCCTCGAAGTATTCTTTCCATCTAGCTAGCACACTGCTGGCACCAGTCAACATATTTCCATCTCTATCCTTAATCACCCTAACCTGCTGCACATCCTTCCCATCTCTATCCCTCTGTCTGGCCAGCCTGTACAGATCCTTTTCTCCTTCTTTAGTGTCCAACCTGCCATACATGTCATCATATGCCTTTTGTTTTGCCTTTGCCACCTCTACCTTTGCCCTGTGTCGCATCTCAATGTATTCCTTTCGCCTCTCCTCGGTCCTCTCAGTGTCCCACTTCTTCTTAGCTAACCTTTTTCCTTGTATGATTTCCTGTACTGTGAGGTTCCACCACCAAGTCTCCTTCTCTCCTTTCCTGCCAGAAGATACACCAAGTACTCTCCTGCCTGCTTCTCTGATCACCTTGGCTGCAGTGGCCCAGTCTTCTGGAAGGTCCTCCCGTCCACCGAGAGCCTGTATCACCTCTTCCCGAAAAGCTGCACAACACTCGTCCTGTCTCAGCTTCCACCACATGGTTTCTCTTCTCTGCCTTTGTCTTCCTAATCTTCCTCCCCACCACCAGAGTCATCTTACACACCACCATCCTATGCTGTCTGGCCACACTCTCCCCTACCACTACCTTACAGTTGGTAACCTCCTTCAGATTACATCGTCTGCACAAGATGTAATCCACCTGTGTGCTTCTACCGCCGCTCTTGTAGGTCACCCTATGTTCGTGCCTCTTCTGGAAAAAAGTGTTCACTACAGCCATTTGCATCCTTGTTGCAAAGTCTACCACCATCTGTCCCTCCAAGTTCCTTTCCTGGATGCCGTACTTACCCATCACTTCTTCATCACCCCTATTACCTTCACCAACATGTCCATTACAATCTGCACCAATTACGACTCTCTCTCTGTCTGGGATGCTCAGAACTACATCATCTAGCTCCTTCCAGAATTTCTCTTTCACCTCTAGGTCACATCCTACCTGTGGGGCATAGCCACTAATCACATTACACATAACACCCTCAATTTCAAATTTCAGCCTCATCACTCGATCTAATACTCTTTTCACCTCCAAGACATTCTTAGCCAACTCTTCTTTTAAAATAACTCCGACTCCATTTCTCTTCCCATCTACACCATGGTAAAATAATTTAAACCCTGCCCCTAAACTTCTAGCCTTACTGCTTTTCCACCTGGTCTCCTGGACACACAATATATCAACCTTTCTCCTAATCATCATGTCAACCAACTCCCGAGATTTTCCTGTCATAGTCCCAACATTCAAAGTCCCCACATTCAGTTCTAGGCTCTGTGTTTTCCTCTTCTCTTTCTGCCGAAGAACCCGCTTTCCACCTCTTCTTCTTCTTTGACTTCGACCCACAGTAGCTGAATTTCCAACGGCGCCCTGCAGGTTGACGGCGCCGGTGGCGGACGTTGTTAACCCAGGCCACGACCGATCCGGTATGGAATTCTTTGGATGAACGCTCATATTTGTTTGGCAAGGTTTTAAGCCGGATGCCCTTCCTGACGCAACCCTCTGCATTTATCCGGGCTTGGGACCGGCCTACAGTTTGCACTGACTTGTGCCCCCCATAGGGCTGCATTGGGGAAATGAACTTGAATGATATTAGAAAATGGCTGCAATATAACAAAGAGTAAAAATTTTAAGGGGGTCTGAATACTTTCCGTATCCACCGTATATGTCAGACTTTGTCAGGTCTCCTTCAATGTTTCATTCAATATCTTACAGTCATATGACTGTCTGTGAGACATTGAAGGTATCTGAATGTGATTGGATGAGCAAGTCGGGGGGATGGGCCAATGCACCCAGAGATGGCAGGGAGCATGTCGACGATGGGAAGAGTGAGCTTGTTTAGCAACTTGAAAAATACAAATGACGTAATCAATTTGTCGATGTTCACTCGACTATCATCGCATTAGGGTCCAAAACAAAATTCGCAAGTTGTTCAACACCTACCCTGCATATGAATTTTCTTTGCTCAGACTCATTATCACCAACTGCAAGTAAGAACTCACAATCTTGTAAATATGATTTGAACCAATTTAGTAAATGCCAGTAAATCCTACCCACTTCTTCAATATGTCAATTACAATGTTGCGATCAACTGTGTCAAATGTACACTGCGGTCCAGCAGAACAAACACAGTATTTCTCCAGGCATTGTCGTTCAAATGTGTTTTTTTTCCCAGACTTTTAAGACTTTAAGAATTTAACAAGTGCAGTCTCAGTGCAGGCGGGACGGTGGCCGACTGGTTAGAGCGTCGGCCTCACAGTTCCGAGGACTTGGGTTCAATCCCCGGCCCCGCCTGTGTGGAGTTTGCATGTTCTCCCCGTGCCTGCGTGGGTTTTCTCCGGGCACTCCGGTTTCCTCCCACATCCCCAAAACATGCGTGGTAGGTTAATTGACAACTCTAAATTGCCTGTCGGTGTGAATGTGAGAGCAAATGGTTGTTTGTTTATATGTGCCCTGTGATTGGCTGGCAACCAGTTCAGGGTGTACCCCGCCTCCTGCCCGAGGGATAGGCTTCAGCACGCCCATGACCCTAGTGAGAAGAAGCGGCTCAGAAAATGGATGGATGGACAGTCTCAGTACTTTGGTGTGGTCGACAACCAGATGGACATTAATTAAAAGGATCTTCAGCAGAAAAGCATAAACTTGTTGAAAGACAGCGCTCTCAATGATCTTTTCCCAGCAATGGACAGTTAGATATTGGCCATCCTGCAGATGCGTCTAGATTAGACTTTCAAAAAGAGGTTTAATTACTGCAGTTTTTAGTCTGTGGAAACAACCCAGACTGAGACAATAGAGACAATGTAAGAGAGTACAAAATTATTTTGGAAGCAAACTATTTAAAACCAGACATGTACTGTACTTTTTAGTTGTAAGATAGTTTCCGTCAGGAGACCTGACAGAGTCTGACAGCAGGCCTATGACTCAGTAGCCTGTCACAACAGCTCTCTTAACTTTCTCCTTCATTTGTATCTTCCACTGTTTATTGTTTGTGCATCATGCTAAATTGTACTATTACAGCATTTTAGCCGTGACAGTTTTTTAAAGCGGGCAATATCAGCACTATTGAATTTATGCCGTTTCTTGATGATGCTCCAACAGTGAGGAGCGTCGCCCCAACATGGAGCCATTTTGTATGTGTGTTACTCACCAATGGATTAACTAATGGCTGTCAGAAAACTGCAGTTGTTTCTTTACATTCAAACTTCAAGCTCCTGCAACATAAGTAACGTCATGCAAGCTGTGATCATGAGATTCCCATTTTAGTACTCATATTGATCAGTGTAGACTTCAATCTTATATACAGCACTTTGTTAGAGTTCAGGTTGTTTTTTAAAGTGCTCTATAAATAAAGTTGAGTTACATTTAGGAGTCTATAGGTCAAAATGTCCAATAATAACTGGAGAGCAGGATGGGGGGTAGAGGAGATCCAAAACACCGTCCAAGAAGTAATCCTGCCCCTGCAAATTCATCACATTTTCTACTTTAAAGGCTCCACTGTACTACTATCGAATCACATTTATAGAATGATACAGTATAAACCAGTGGTTCTCAACTATTGTCACCCTGGGACCTGCATTTTCCTATTGTTGCAAAATCGAGACCCACTTTTATTGACGTTAAGAACAGTTTTTTTGTTTAAAAATAGCCTCTGAAAACATACATTATGTACAGCAGGTTATATATTGAAACACCATTTCAAATGAGTTTGAAATACTGCCCAAAGCCTATTGCAACCCATGACACCTGTTGACCAGAGGCTGAGCAGCACTGCATTTGTTTACGGAGTAAACTAGTGACTAGACTAGAGCACAAGTGAGTAACATTTCCTGTCACTTACCTAATACGTTCCATGTGGGAACTTGGTACGCTTCTGTACTGTCCCAAAAAATCTCAGAATACGAATACATGTATTTTTTATTAGCTGTCCACGACCCACACATAATGGGTCTGGGACCCTGTTTTGGGTCCCAATCCACTGGTTGAGAATCACTGTTATACACTATTCCTCTTCCTTAACTGTCTTGTTTGTATGCAACTAAATATATCTTAGAGTAAGAAAGCAAAAAGCAGTAAGTTCTTTCAGGGTTGTTGTCTTCCTCTATAAAATCAGTTTTATAAATCAATAATCAAACAGATGAAATGAAACATAGCCAGATGCTTGTAAGGGCATTTACCGTAATTTCTCGTGTATAATGCACACCCATGTATAATACAAACCCCCAAAGTTGACCTCAAAATTCTGGAAAACCCTTCTACCTATGTATAATGCATTTTTACAATGCATGATTTTGCTTCTACCCATATGACCAAAACATGAAATATTATCTGTATTTTGTTAGGGTTTTTTTCAAAGAATTATTCTGAAGTTAAACTGAATACTTAATCCTTTTTTTAATTTACTTGCTCTTATTTTGAAATTCACAGCCCTACTTTTATTTAGTAAATTAGAAAACACACAGTTGTGCTCATATGTTTGATTACCCAGGCAGAATTTGTAAGATGGGTACAATTCTTTCAAGAAAACATGAAAGACCAGGATAAAACACATTTAATTTCATTTTAATGGGATTAAAATGAAACGGTCAAGCGTTTCAGAAAAGCATTATCATTAATCATCATTAATGAGGGTTGTTGTTCAGTCATCAGTCATATTTAAAAAAAACAAAAAACAATATTTGACAAATTCTGCCAGGGTATGTAAACTTATGAGCACAACTCTACATATATGTAGTCATACGTACCCCTGTCATATTGGAATGAAAGTGTCGGCTTCACCTTTTTAAAACCACTAGGTGGCGTTGCCATTTTGGAATGAAAGTGTCCAGCTTTTTCATAACCACTAGATGGCGGCATACATTTCTAAAATGTGTACGTTTTGCCGCTATACCTATGTATAATGCACATTATACACGAGAAATTACGGTAGTTCTATGGCTGTTAGTTACATTGGAATTATTTACTAAAGCGGCAACACGAGCAATTCAGTTTCATATGTCAGTTTGAGCGGCACGGTGGACGGTGGTTAGCCCGTCTGCTTAGCACATGTGCCTCACAGTTCTGAGGACCAGGGTTCCCCAGCCCCGGCCCCGCCTGTGTGGAGTTTCCATGGCTGGGTGGGTTTTCCCCAGGCACTCCGGTTTCCTCCCACATCCCAAAAACATGCATGATAGGTTGATTGAAGACTCTAAATTGCCCGCAGGTGTGAACGTGAGTGCGAATGGTTGTTTATTTCTATGTGCCCTGCGATTGGCTGGCGATCGGTTCAGGGTGTAGCCTGCCTCCCGCCCGAAGATAGCTGGGATAGGCTCCAGCAGCCCACGATCCTAGTGAGGATAAGCGGTAAAGAAAATGGATGGCTGGAGGTCAGTTTGATGATATTCAACATTATATCGCGTGCCTTTTCAGGACATGTGCATACATTTAGTTGGTAAACAATATTATGAGTCACCGACCTGTCTATCTCCAGCAGTATCTAGCTGTTGTGGTAGGGAGTGTTTACGTCTGCCTGGCTTTGAGGACTTCTCCACGACATCACAGCAGCTCACACCATTTTCCAGAAAGAGCTCATCATCTTCACCAACTGACTCCAAGCGACTGCTACCTCCTATGCCTGGAAAGAATAATAAATTCAATCCCCTGTGTATAATTAGCTGTTTTTCTGTATATGTCTTTTTGT
Organism: Phyllopteryx taeniolatus; assembly: GCF_024500385.1. NCBI lineage: Eukaryota > Metazoa > Chordata > Actinopteri > Syngnathiformes > Syngnathidae > Phyllopteryx > Phyllopteryx taeniolatus. The sequence continues at coordinate 744,932 of NW_026903173.1, forward strand.
GTAACACATCTAACATACAATCAAAAACTACACTCAAAACAATTTGTTGGCAAAGCTAATAGTTACCACAATGTAAATAGTGAATCTGTGTTTACATTAACAAACTTACAATGTAAACCGATGTATATGTATATTCCTATATAATACAGTATATGAGTACTGTACAAGAGCTATCTATCAGGTAATGACAGTAGCAATCACGATAACATAACATATTGGAAATAGCGCGCCAGACAGTTTACAAGTATTACAGTACAACAAGATCCATAAGTGATCAAATAACAAGTTTCAAACAACAAATGTTTTCTTTTTTTGTTTTGTGAAAAAAATGCCCATTTGTGATTGCCTGTAATGTGACAGAAAAGCCTGAGAATATATATTTTTTAATTTTCATGGCAAATACTGGCTACATTATTATGATATTCATTGTATTGTACCGTCTCTAACTGCGACAACGAACAGTTACTGTTGGCCGTAAACAAGCCAAAAAAATAAAAACAAAGCCAGTTGTCCGCTCAATCAAGCTTCCAATCAACCAAACTTTCACGGCGGAAGGCAGAAGGCTGTTGTCTGTATAAGCCAAAGTGCTGCCTTAAATGCTGCCTTAACCCTAACCCTAACCCACTAGCTGTTCATTACAAATCTGACAGTAGTCGTGTTAGATTCACACAACATAACTGAAGTAGAGAAGCCCAACATAAGCCTCCATCAACAAGTCAGAATTCTTTATTTGTGGCAAAACAGATACTGTCTGCAATATGTATATTCATTGTATTATAGCATCACTTTAATAAATTTAATTTAATTCAGCAGAGCACAAGAGTTGTTTGTGAAAGCGGGAGTTCCACCACTCGTTCATCCAATCACAAAACTCACAACAGTCGTGTTTGAATTGTGATGGATGGTCAGTGCGAGAGCGATAGTGTAATGCGGTGCCCATGTCTCCTTTGGCTCACGTTAAGTCGCCAAACTAAGACTAAACAAAACGAGTGGAACAGCTCAGGGGAACATCGCTAAACCTAGCTACGATCACCAGTTCAAGTTGTCTCTGCGTGGATACAGTGGTTTCAGGTCAGTAAACACAAAGGACCTAACTGCTATGTCGGCTCTGTAGGCTATGAAGGAGCAGACTTTCTCACCAGCGCAGGCCACCCGAGAGCGTTGGCACTAGTGATGTAACTCCTGCACCCTTGCTGTGCAGTCAAATAAAGTGCAGGCGTACTCCTGACATTTGTAAGGGTACAGCAATGTTTGGAGATGTTTGTAAGCATTTGGGATGCTATTCAAGTTTTTGTGGGTCACAGTATATTTATGCTTCAAATTATAAATATAGGCATCTATATTATATATATGTATTATCTATATTTAGGGGAGTTTCAATTATTCATGGAACTTCGCTATTTGCACTTGGGTTACGCTTTTCACTGGTGTTCACTATATTACTAACCCTTTATGGGTGCAGGACTGCAGCAAGATCCTCTGACTGCTTCTCTCTGACATGTGTCCTCTAGTTTCTCCAGGTTAGTCAACTGTAACCACAAAACCATGGATCTGGTTACTGGTAGTTTTCATAATTTTCAAATACTCCCTTCAATTTTGACTACTACAACATACATTTTTAAGAAAATGAAAATGAATTATGAGGGCAGCTGGGGCCCTTCTGTGTGGAGTTTGCAAGTTTACACGGTGTTTGTACAGGTTTTCTTCAGGCACTCCAGTTTTCACAGTCAAAAGCCACCGTACTCATCTGCATTAAAACTTTAGGAAGTGACCTGGTACTGATTTAAAGCCAAAAACTGCAATAATGACTTGCAAATTTGTGACACAAATACACAGACCCTGTCCTAAAAATTTTAATATCATGGAAAAGTTTATTTATTTCCATAATTCGATTCAAAAAGTTAAACTTTCATAGATTCATGCCCCACAATTTAAACAATTTCAAGTATTTATTTGTTTATTTTTACATAATTTTGGCTTCCAGCTCTTAAAACCCACAAATTCAGGAATTCAGAAAATTAGAATACTGTGAAGAAATTACCATTTACTTCTCAGTTTTTGTAGAGAAAAAAAAACAGAAATTAGGGCCACATTAAATCAATAAAAATATGGTATTTTCAAAACGATTTGTTAATCTTCAATACTTGGTTGGGAATCCCTTTGTTTCATGGCATTGAGACAATCAGCCTGTGGCATTGCCTGGGAGTTATGGAAGCCCAGATTTACTTGATGCTTGCTCAGTTCTTCTTTGTTTTTGGGTCTGATGCCCCTCATTTACCTCTTGATAATACCCCATAAATAGGGTTTAGATCTGGCGAGTTGGCTGGCCAGTCAAGCAATGTGATGGCATGGGCATCAAACCAGGTTTTGATGCTTCTGGCGGTATGGGCAGGGGTCAGGTCCTGTTGGAAGATGAAATCTGCATCTCCATACAGATCCTCAGCAGAAGGAATCATGAAGTCTTCTAAAACATTCTGGTACACTGTTGCGGTGACCTTGGATTTAAGAAAGCAGAGTTTACCAACACCTGCACTGGACATTGCACCCCAAATCATGACTGACTGTGGATATTTCGCACTGGACCTCACGCAGCTTGGGTTCTGTTCTGCACCCGTCTTCCTCCAAACCCTTGGACCTTGATTCCCGAATGAAAGGCACACTTTACTTTCATCGGAAAAGAGGACCTTGGACCACTGGGCGACAGTCCAGTCCTTCTTCTCCTTGGCCCAGTTGAGACGTTTCCTACGTTGGCTCAGGCTCAGAAGTGGCTTGACCACAGTTGTAGCTCATCTCTCGGATGCGTCGGAATGTGGTGGTTTTTGAAGCTGTCACTCCTGCCTCATTCCACTCTTTCTGGAGCTCTGCTAGATTCTTGAATCTTCTCTGTTTGATAATCCGCTGAAGCCCACAGTCATCTCTTTTGCTGGTGCAACTTCTGCCACATTTTGTCCTTCCACGAGACTTTCCATTGTTATGCTTGGACACAGCACTCTGTGAACAGCCAGCCTCCTTAGCTATTAACTTTTGTGGCTTACCCATCCTATGGAGGGTATCAATGATGGTCTTTTGGCCAGTTGTCAAGTCTGCAATCTTATCCATATTGAACCCAACTGAGACAATTGAACCAAATTGAAACAATTTAATGACAACTGGGGAAACCTGTGCAAGTGCTTTAACTTTAGTCGATTAGTGTGTCACTCCGTTTAAAACATTTATGGCCTGCAAAATTTGGCATTATTTATTCTACAGTATTCTATTTTTTTGGATTCCTGATTTCGTGGGTTTTATGAGCTAGAAGCCCAAATTAATCAAATAAACAAATAAATACCATAATTTCCCACGTATAATACACACATCCATATTACCGCAATTTCCTGTGTATAATGCGAACCCCTGTATAATACGTAACCCCAAAGTTGACCTCAAAATTCTGGAAAACCCTTCTACCTATGTATAATGCATTTTTACAATGCATGATTTTGCTTCTACCCTTATGATCAAAACATGAAGTATTATCTGTATTTTGTTAGTTTTTTTTATTCTGAAGTTAAGCACTTCATTTGAACACGTAATACTTTCTTTTTATGTACTTGTGCTTCTTTTGAAATTCACAACCCTACTTTTATTTAGTAAAAGAGAAAACACACAGTTGTGCTCATATGTTTGATTAATTGGGGAGAATTTGTAAGATGGGTACAGTTCTTGAAAGAAAACAAAGGACCAGGCGAAACACATTTAGTTTTATTTTAATGGGATTCAAATTAAACTGTCAAGCATTTCAGAAACGCATTATTATCAAACAAAACATAACCATAAAGAAATGTATGATGGTTGTTGTTCAGTCATCAGTGGTATTTAAAAAAAAGAATATTTCACAAATTCTGCCAGGGTATGTAAACTTATAAGCACAACTGTACATACAGTATATGCAGTCATACGTACCCCTGTCATATTGGAATGAAAGTGTAAGCTACACCTTTTTCATAGCCTCTAGGTGGCGCTGGCATATTGAAATGAACGTGTACCGCTTTTTCATAACCTTTAGATAGCGGCATGCATTTATAAAATGGGAAGAAAAAAAATAATTATTTTTCCTTACACCTATGTATAATGCACACCATTGATTTTTGAAATTTCTTTTTGGGAAAAAAATGCCCATTATACACGAGAAATTACAGTACTTGAAATTGTGGGCCCTGAATCTATAATCGATGAAAGTTTAACTTTTTGAAGGGAATAATGGAAATAAACAATAATAAATAATAAACAAAATATTCAAATTTTTTTTTTAAAAATGGTCTGTACATGGTAAAGTTTTTTTAAAAATCTGCATTCTACTCAAACAAAATAACAGTTAAAATGTATTTAAAATATTTACATGAGCGTGAATAAGTGACTGTACTTTAAAGGTCTCATGTTTTGCCAAACCAACTTTTACTAGTATTTGAGATGTAATATTGTCTCAATGGTGCCTCAGTAAATACGTGAAAAATTAATTAAAATCGTCCACGCATTCATGAGTTCCAGATATTTTTCTGCAGAGAAATCAGGTCTTTCGAATTTCGAATGTCACTAGCGAAGATGTCAGCCTACCTCTCTGTTCCCGAGCCAGCATTGTCAACATAACAAATGCGTCTGTTCTCACAAGTGGGGTCTTCTACACGGAGGCAACCAATAAGAGGAAAGGGGGCAGTCTTGGCCCCGGATACAAAACTGGGTCAAAAAGAAGTAGCTGTCAGAGGGGCCTTTTCTGGACACTTGTAAGACAAAACTAAGGTTTTGTTTTTTTAATGTCCATGTCCATGTTAGAGAGTCAATCTATGGAGGTCTAAATAGCCAAAATACGGGACCTTTAAAACAGAGTAATATGGGATGGCTTGCTGACAACTGACGCATTGTTGTGGTGCAATTCTTCATGGCCAGTTTAGGCAGAAAATATATATTTTGCGAGCCAAATAAAATATCCCTTCCTTGAGCCGTCATCTTACCGTGGTGGAGGGGTTTGTGAGTCTGAATGATCCTAGGAGCTCAGTTGTCGGGGATTGATCCCTTGTAGGTTTACCCAGGGCAAACAGGTCTTAGATTAGTCCCCAGACAAAGCATGGCTCCGACCTTCCTATCATCTTCTTCTTTTCCTTTCGGCTTGTCCCGTTAGGGGTCGCCACAGCGCGTCATCCTTTTCCATGAGAACCTATCTCCTGCATCCTCCTCTCGAACACCAACTGCCCTCATGTCTTCCCTCACGACATCCATCAACCTTCTCTTTGGTCTTCCTCTAGCTCTCTTGCCTGGCAGCTCCATCCTCATCATCCTTCTACCAATATACTCACTCTCTCTCCTCTGGACGTGTCCAAACCATTGAAGTCTGCTCTCTCTAACTTTGTCTCCAAAACATCGAACCTTGGCTGTCCCTCTGATGAGCTCATTTCTAATTTTATCCAACCTGGTCACTCCGAGAGCGAACCTCAACATCTTCATTTCCGCCACCTCCAGCTCTGCTTCCTGTTTTCTCTTCAGTGCCACTGTCTCTAATCCATACATCATGGCTGGCCTCACCACTGTTTTATAAACTTTGCCCTTCATCCTAGCAGAGACTCTTCTGTCACATAACACACCTGACACCTTCCTCCACCCGTTCCAACCTGCTTGGACCCGTTTCTTCACTTCCTGACCACACTCACCATTGCTCTGGACGGTTGACCCCAAGTATTTAAAGTCCTCTACCCTTGCCATCTCTTCTCCCTGTAGCCTCATTCTTCCCCCACCACCCCTCTCATTCATGCACATATATTCTGTTTTACTTCGGCTAATCTTCATTCCTCTTCTTTCCAGTGCATGCCTCCATCTTTCTAACTGTTCCTCCAGCTGCTCCCTGCTTTCACTGCAGATCACAATGTCATCTGCAAACATCATGGTCCACGGTGATTCCAGTCTAACCTCATCTGTCAGCCTATCCATCACCACTGCAAAAAGGAAGGGGCTCAGGGCTGATCCCTGATGCAGTCCCACGTCCACCTTAAATTCTTCTGTCACACCGACAGCACACCTCACCGCTGTTCTGCTGCCCTCGTACATGTCCTGTATTATTCTAACATACTTCTCTGCCACTCCAGACGTCCGCATGCAGTACCACAGTTCCTCTCTGGGTACTCTGTCATAGGCTTTCTCTAGATCTACAAAGACACAATGTAGCTCCTTCTGACCTTCTCTGTACTTTTCCATCAACATCCTCAAGGCAAATAATGCATCTGTGGTACTCTTTCTAGGCATGAAACCATACTGTTGCTCGCAAATACTCACTTCTGTCCTGAGTCTAGCCTCCACTACTCTTTCCCATAACTTCATTGTGTGGCTCATCAACTTTATTCCTCTATAGTTGCCACAGCTCTGCACATCACCTTTGTTCTTAAAAATGGGCACCAGTACACTTTTCCTCCATTCCTCAGGCATCTTCTCACGCACTAGAATTCTATTGAACAAGCTGGTCAAAAACTCCACAGCCACCTCTCCTAGATGCTTCCATACCTCCACAGGAATGTCATCAGGACCAACTGCCTTTCCATTTTTCATTCTCTTTAATGCCTTTCGAACTTCCCCCTTACTAATCATTGCCACTTCCTCGTCCACCACACTTGCCTCTTCTACTCTCCCTTCTCTATCATTTTCCTCATTCATCAACTCCTCGAAGTATTCTTTCCATCTACCTAGCACACTGCTGGCACCAGTCAACATATTTCCATCTCTATCCTTAATCACCCTAACCTGCTGCACATCCTTCCCATCTCTATCCCTCTGTCTGGCCAGCCTGTATAGATCCTTTTCTCCTTCTTTAGTGTCCAACCTGCCATACATGTCATCATATGCCTCTTGTTTTGCCTTTGCCACCTCTACCTTTGCCCTGTGTCGCATCTCAATGTATTCCTTTCGCCTCTCCTCGGTCCTCTCAGTGTCCCACTTCTTCTTAGCTAACCGTTTTCCTTGTATGATTTTCCTGTACTGTGAGGTTCCACCACCAAGTCTCCTTCTCTCCTTTCCTGCCAGAAGATACACCAAGTACCGACCTTCCTATCATGATTATGAAAATCCATCCATCCATCCATTTTCTACTTATCCGAGGTCAGGTCGCGGGGCCAGTAGCTTTAGCGGGGACGCCCAGACTTCCCTCGCCCCAGCCACTTCATCCAGCTCTTCCGGGGGGATCCTTCGGCGTTCCCAGGCCAGCCGAAAGACATAGTCTCTCCAGCGTGTCCTGGGTCCTCTGCACCCGGTGGGACGTGCCCGGAACACCTCAGCAGGGAGGCGTCAGGGAGGCATCCGACCCACAGCTCGTGACCATAGGTGAGGGTAGGAACGTAGATTGAGCTAAGCTTTTCGGTTTAGCTCCTTCTACAAAGTCCGCATCACTGCAGACGCTGCACCGATCCGCCTGTCGATCTCGTTCCATTCTTCCCTCACTCGTGAACAAGACCCCAAGATACTCAACTCCTCCACTTGGGACAGGATCTCATCCCCGACCTGGAGAGGGCACGCCACCCTTTTCCGACTGAGGACCATGGTCTCAGATTTGGAGTTGCTGATTCTCATCCCAGCCGCTTCACACTCGGCTGCGAACTGCTCCAGTGAGAGTTGGAGGTCATGGCTTGATGAAGTCAACAGAACCACATCATCTGCAAAAAGCAGAGATTCAATACTGAGGCCACCAAACCAGACACCTCTATGCCTCGGCTGAACCTTGAAATTCTGTCCATAAAATTTATGAACAGAATCGGTGACAAAGGTCAGGCTTGGTGGAGTCAAACCCTCACCGGAAACGAGTCCGACTTACTGCCGGATATGCGGACCAAACTCTGACTCCGATCGTGCAGGGACCGAACAGCCCGTACCAGGGGGTTCGGTACCCCATATTCCCAAAGGACCCCCCACAGGACTCCCCGAGGGACACGGTCGAACACCTTCTCCAAGTCCAAAAAACACATGTCGACTGGTTGGGCGAACTCCCATGCAGCCTCGAGGACACTGCAGAGTGTGTAGAGCTGGTCCACTGTTCCACGGCCAGGACGAAACCCACAATGCTTCTCCTGAATCTGAGATTAGACTTCCCGACGGACTCTCCTCTCCAGCACCACTGAATAGACCTTACCAGGGAGGCTGAGGAGTGTGATCCCTTTGGAGTTGGCCAATCTGCCAGTCCAGAGGCACTGTCCCCGATGTCCACGCGATGTTGCAAAGGCGTGTCAATCAGAACAGCCCCACAACATCCAGAGCCTTTAGGAACTCTGGGCGAATCTCATCCACCCCTGGGGCCTCTCCACCGAAGAGCTTTTTAACCACCTCGGTGACCTCTACCCCAGAAATAGGAGAGCCCACCTCAGAGAACCCAGAGTCAGTGTTGATGGTGCACTGCTTTCCCCTCCTGAGACGCTGGATGGTGAACCAGAATTTCCTCGACGCCATCCGGAAGTCTTTCTCCATGGCCTCACCGAACTCCTCCCATGCCCGAGATTTTGCTTCACCACCAAAGCTGCATTGCGCTTGGCCCGCCGGTACCCATCAGGTGCCTCAGGAATACTACAGGCTAAAAAGGCCCGATAGGACTCCTTCTTCAGCTTGACGGCATCCCTCACCGTTGGTGTCCACCAACGGGTTCCGGGATTGCCGCCACGACAGGCACAGACCACCGGCTCCAGTCGGCCTCAGCAATGGAGGTGGTCCACTCGGACTCGATGTCCCCCGCCTCCCCCGGAACATGAGCAAAGTTCTGTCGGAAGTGGGAGGTGAAAGGGGATTCTGCGAGACGTTCCCAGCAGACCCTCACAATACATTTGGGCCTGCCACGTCGGACCGTCATCTTCCCCCACCATCGGAGCCAACTCACCACTCGGTGGTGATCATTTGACAGCTCCGCCCCTCTCTATACCCGCGTGTCCAAGACATGCGGCCACAAGTCCGATGACACGACCACAAAGTCGATCATCGAACTGCGACCTTGGGTATCCTGGTGCCAAATGCATGCGTGGACACCCTTATCCTTGAACATGGTGTTTGTTATGGATAATCCGTGATGAGCACAGAAGTCCAATAACAGAACAGCGTTCGGGTTCTGATTGGGGGGGGGGGGGGGGGGGTGTTCTTCCCAATCACGACCTTCCAGGTCTCACTGTGATTGCCCACGTGAGCATTTAAGTCCACCAGCAGAACGATGGAGTCCCCAGTGGGAGCGCTCTCCAGCACCCCCTCCATGGACTCCAAAAAGGGTGGGTACTCTGAACTGCTGTTTGGTGCATAGGCACAAACAAGTCAGGACCCCACCCAAAGGCAGAGGGAGGCTACCTTCTCGTGCACCGGGGTGAACCCCAACGTACAGGCGCCGAACCGGGGGGCAATAAGTATACCCACACCTGCTCGGTGCCTCTCACTGTGCCTCTCGAGAGGACTGGTACCAGAGCCCAAGCTGTGTGTGGAGGCGAGTCAGAGTATATCTAGTCGGAACTTCTCAACCTCACGCACAAGCTCAGGCTCCTTCCCTGCCAGAGAGGTGACATTCCACATCCCTAGAGCCAGCTTCTGTAGCCGGGGATTGGATCGCTAGGGTCACTGCCTTCGGCCACCGCACTGCATCCGACCGCTATGGCCCCTCCCACAGGTGGTGAGCCCATGGGAAGGGGGACCCACGTTACCCTTTCGGGCTGTGCCCGCCCGGCCACCAGGCGCTCGCCTTCGAGCCATACCTCCAGGCCTGGCTCCAGAGGGGGGCCCCGGTAATCCGCGTCCGGGCAAGGGAAACCTCGATCCACTTATATTTTTCATCATAGGAGTCTTTTAGCCATGCTTTGTCTGGTCCCTCACCTATGAAAATTAGACTATGTTTTCTCTTGCTCGGATGCAGGTTACCAAGGCTCCCCAATGGAGCCAGGCTTGGAGGTCTGGCTTGATGGTGAGCGCCTGGTGGCCTGCACCCATGGGACCACTGGCACAGCCCGAAGAGGCAACATGGTGCAATGTGAGCTGGGTGACAGCCAAAGGCAGGGACCTTGTCAGCCCAATCTCTGGAGGCAGAAAGTGGTTGTAGGGACCTGGAATGTCTCTGGCAGGGAAGGAGACCTCTCCGGCAGGGAAGGAGCCTGAGCTGGTGTGTGAGGTTGAGAGCTTCTGAAGAGATATAGTTGTGCTTTTCTCGATACAGGGCTTGGGCTTCAGAACCAGTCCTCTTGAGAGGGCTTGGACTCTCTTCTACCCAGGGATTGCCCCTGGTGAGAGGAGCCAAGTAGGTTTGGGCCTGCATGTTGGGGTTCACCCTGATGGATGAAAGGGTAGCCTCTCTCTACCTGTGAGTGGGGGGATGGGTTCTGACTGTTGTTTGTGTCTATGCACCAAACAGCAGCTCAGAATATCCCCTCCTTTTGAAGTCCTTGAAGAGGGTGTTGTAGAGTAATCCTGCTTCCTTGGAGAGGGTGTTTGAAAGTAATCCTGCTGCGGACTTCCTCATTCTGCTGACTCGTGTGTGCAATGACATTGAGACCCGGAAGGGAGGAATGACCACCTCCAGAGTGGTGCTTTGTTATGGACTTCTGTGCTCATTATATACTGTCCAAAAACCCACCATATTCTAACATAAAGGTGATGATATGTGCACTTGGCATCAGGACACACTAGGCTGAAGTTCGATAATGGCCCTGTTACTGGACACTTCTTGAGACATTGAGTCCGAGGTGGTCATTGTTCCGTGCCTCCATGATTCAGGCAGCTGACTTGAGCTGTGGTGGTAATCACAGAATCACTTGTGGACTCCAGCAATTTACTCGCATGTAAAATCAATCTTCCCTGTTTGAAATTGAAATTTCATGTATCATTTACAGCCCTCAAAAAATAAAAAATAAATTATGGTTTTAATAAAGAAATATGGCACTGTATTGTTTAAAAATAGAATAAACAAGAATGTGAAGCAATAAATTAGTTTTATAAAGCGTAATTACGATACCCCTCCTTGAGCCGTTACATAATCGTGGTGGAGGGGTTTGTGTGTCCCAATGATCCTAGGAGCTAAGTTGTCTGGGGCTTTATGCCCCTGGCAGGGTCACCCATGGCAAAAAGGTCCTCGGTGAGGGACCAGACAAAGCACGGCTCCAAAAACCCCAATGACGAGTACAATTAATGGATTCAGGTTTCCCTTGCCCGGACGCGGGTCACCGGGGCCCCCATCTGGAGCAAGGCCTGGAGGTGGGGCTCGAAGGCAAGCGCCTGGTAGCCGGGCCTGCACCCATGGGGGCCGGCCGGGCACAGCCCGAAAGGGTAACGTTGGTCCCCCTTCCCATGGGCTCACAACCTGTGAGAGGGGCAATAGGGCTCGGGTGCAGTTCGAGCTGGGCGGTGGCCGAAGGCAGGGACCTTGGCGATCCGATCCCCGGCTACAGAAGCTGGCTCTAGGGACATGGAATGTCACCTCTCTGGCAGGGAAGGAGCCCGAGCTGGTGTGTAAGGTCGAGAAGTTCCGACTACATATAGTCGGACTCGCCTCCACACACAGCTTGGGCTCTGGTACCAGTCCTCTCGAGAGGGGTTGGACTCTCTTCCACTCTGGAGTTGCCCACGGTGAGAGGCGCCGAGCAGGTGTGGGTATACTTATTGCTCCCCGGCTCGGCGCCTGTACGTTGGGGTTCACCCCGGTGGACGAGAGGGTAGCCTCCCTCCGCCTTCGGGTGGGGGGACGGGTCCTGACTGTTGTTTGTGCCTTTGCACCAAACAGCAGTTCAGAGTACCCACCCTTTTTGGAGTCCTTGGAGGGGGTGCTGGAGAGCACTCCCGCTGGGGACTCCATCGTTCTGCTGGGGGACTTCAATGCTCACGTGGGCAATGACAGTGAGACCTGAAAGGGCGTGATTGGGAGGAACGGCCCCCCCGATCAGAACCCGAGCGGAGTTCTGTTATTGGACTTCTGCGCTCATCACGGATTGTCCATAACGAACACCATGTTCAAGCATAAGGGTGTCCACATGTGCACTTGGCACCAGGACACCCTAGGTCGCAGTTCGACTTTGTGGTCGTGTCATCGGACTTGCGGCCGCATGTCTTGGACACTCGGGTAAAGAGAGGGGCGGAGCGGTCAACTGATCACCACCTGGTGGTGAGTTGGCTCCGATGGTGGGGGAAGATGCCGGTCCGACGTGGCAGGCCCAAACGTATTGTGAGGGTCTGTTGGGAACGTCTGGCGGAATCCCCTGTCAGAAGGAGTTTCACCTCCCACCTCCGACAGAACTTTGCTCATGTTCCGAGGGAGGCGGGGGACATCAAGTCCGAGTGGACCATCTTCCGCGCCTCCATTGCTGAGGCCGCCGACCGGAGCTGTGGCCGTAAGGTGGTTGGTGCCTGTCGTGGCGGCAATCCCCGAACCCGTTGGTGGACACCAACGGTGAGGGATGCCGTCAAGCTGAAGAAGGAGTCCTATCGGGCCTTTTTGGCCTGTGGGACTCCTGAGGCAGCTGATGGCTACCGGCTGGCCAAGCGGAATGCAGCTTTGGTGGTCACTGAAGCAAAAACTCGGGCAAGGGAGGAGTTGGTTGAGGCCATGGAGAAAGACCTCCGGACGGCTTCGAGGAAATTCTGGTCCACCATCCGGCGTCTCAGGAGGGGGAAGCAGTGCACCACCAACACTGTGTATTGTGGGGATGGGGCTCTGCTGACCTCGACTCGGGGCGTTGTGAGTTGGTTGGGAGAATACTTCGAAGACCTCCTCAATTCCACCGACACGCCTTCCCATGAGGGAGCAGAGTCTGGGTTCTCTGAGGCGGGCTCTCTGGGGTTGAGGTCACCGAAGTGGTTAAAAAGCTCCTCGGTGGCAAGGCCCCGGGGGTGGATGAGATTCGCCTGGAGTTCCTCAAGGCTCTGGATGTTGTAGGACTGTCCTGGTTGACACGCTTCTGCAACATCACGTGGACATCGGGGACAGTGCCTCTGGATTGACTGGGGTGGTGGTCCTCCTTTTTAAGAAAGGGGACCGGAGGGTGTGTTCCAAATACAGGGGGATCACACTCCTCAGCCTCCCTGGTAAGGTCTATTCAGGGGTGCTGGAGAGGAGGGTCCGTCGGGAAGTCAAATCTCAGATTCAGGAGGAGCAGTGTGGTTTTCGTGCTGGCCGTGGAACAGTGGACCAGCTCTACACCCTTGGCAGGGTCCTCAAGGGTGCATGGGAGTTTGCCCAACCAGTCTACATGTGTTTTGTGGACTTGGAGAAGGCATTTGAACGTGTCCCTCGGGGGGTCCTGTAAGGGGTCCTTCGGGAGTAAGGGGTACCGAACCCCCTGATACGGGCTGTTCGGTCCCTTTACGATCGGAGTCAGAGTTTGGTCCGCATATCCGGCAGTAAGTCGGACTCGTTTCCGGTGATGGTTGGACTCCGCCAAGGCTGCCCTTTGTCACCGATTCTGTTCATAACTTTTATGGACAGAATTTCTTGGCGCAGCCGAGGCGTAGATGGGGTCCGGTTTGGTGGCCTCAGTATTGCATCTCTGCTTTTTGCAGATGATGTGGTTTTGTTGGCTACATCAAGCCGTGACCTCCAACTCTCACTGGAGCAGTGCGCAGCCGAGTGTGAAGCGGCTGGGATGAGAATCAGCACCTCCAAATCTGAGACCATAGTCCTCAGTCGGAAAAGGGTGGCGTGCCCTCTTCAGGTCGGGGATGAGATCCAGCCCCAAGAGGAGGAGTTCAAGTATCTTGGGGTCTTGTTCACGAGTGAGGGAAGAATGGAACGGGAGATCGACAGGCGGATCGGTGCAGTGTCTGCAGTGATGCGGACTTTGTATCGATCCGTTGTGGTGAAGAAGGAGCTAAGCCGAAAGGCGAAGCTCCCGATTTACCGGTCGATCTACGTTCCTACCCTCACCTATGGTCACGAGCTGTGGGTCGTGACCGAAAGAACAAGATCCAGGATACAAGCGGCCGAAATGAGTTTCCTCCGCAGGGTGTCCGGGCTCTCCCTTAGAGATAGGGTGAGAAGCTCGGTCATCCGGGAGGGGCTCAGACTAGAGCCGCTGCTCCTTCACATCGAGAGGAGCCAGATGAGGTGGCTGGGGAATCTGATTCAGATGCCTCCCGGACGCCTCCCTGGTGAGGTGTTCCGGGCACATCCCACCGGGAGGAGACCACGGAGACGACCCAGGACACGCTGGAGAGACTACATCCTTCGGCTGGCCTGGGAACACCTCGGGATCCACTGGATGAAGTGGCTGGGGAGAGGGAAGTCTGGGCATCCCTGCTAAAGCTACTGCCCCCGCGACCCGACCTCGGATAAGCGGTAGAAAATGGATGGATGGATGGATAATTACGATACATTCGGACAAGTCACAACAACAACTTTTAAAGAAGGCGTGACCTGGTGAGTGACATCACGAACATGGCCAGCTCGTCTCTGACATACAGTATAATGTCTTGTCGGTATTGACTCTCTTACTGGTTTTCAGCTTCAAGAGTTGCCAGTTGTGTGCCAGTCACAAGTGGAAGACTGGCACCAGATTGACAGCCTGGGCATTGTGGATGTGCTAGAGTGACTAACACTCAGGTTGAGCTTCAACAACTCTAGGTTGAGGAACTGGATGCCATCCAACAGCAAAAGGTAACCAGGCTGGTGACCAGCATTAGGAGGAAGTGCCAAGCTGTTGTGGCTACATATGATTCTTTCAAATGCTACTGAGGTCCCTGACGGTGTAAAACGAAGTATCAAATGGCATATTCCCAAGGGAGAGTGCAATCATCCAAGCCACCGAGTTAAAAATAAGAGAGGGGAATATTGCAGAGGATTTTGGCATTATTTTTAGAGCGCTATTCACGTTTCGTGTGTGGCTCATTATAAGGAAGCATGATCCTTAACTCATTCACTGCCAGCCTTTCCAGTTAACATGGATATTTGACTTGTAAAGCCGTCAATGGCAGTGAATGTGTTAAGTTGTACAGGGTAGGGCAGAAAGGACAGTTTGAAAAAAATAAACTCACTCAATAATAAATGGGAGCTGCAAACAAACTTTATTGACATCAATGTGTTCATATTGAAAAAGCATTTTACACAATCAAGAGTGGAAAACAACATCCATCATGTGGTGTCCAATTTAATTGATGTATTTCTGAAGGCGTTGATGGAAGGTGACTTCTGTTGATTTAGTCTGTGGTCTTTGGTCTTGTTTGATCTGTGTTACTGTGACCTTCATTCATTCCTCTACCGTTCCGCTTATCCTCACTAGGGTCGCGGGCGTGCTGTGGCCTATCTCAGCAATCTTCGGGCGAGAGGCGGGGTACACACTGAACTGGTCGCCAGCCAAACGCAGGGCACATAGAAACAAACAACCATTCGTACTCACATTCACACCTACGGTATTCAATTAACCTACCCTGCATGTCTTTGGGATGCGGGAGGAAACCGGAGTACCCGGAGAAAACCCACCCAGGCACGGGGAGAACATGCAAACTCCACATAGGCGAGGCCGGGTTTTGAACCCCTGTCCCCAGAACTGTGAGGCAGATGTGCTAAACCAGTCGGTCACCATGCCGCCATTACTGTGACCTCCGAGTGTTAAATTGAGATGATAAATAACTTCTTTGGGCCTGAATTGCGATGAAGCCCACACGGCCAGAGCATCAATCGTGGTTCTTAGTCCTTTTTTCGGTGACCACTTCATTTCCGGCTTTGCTGGCACTCCTTGGCCCCCTCTGTCCCCTGATTTGTTCATCTATGATTATTTTTTTGTGGGGACACCTCAAGGCTTGGTTGTATGTGTATTGACCCCGTACACTGGACAAGTTGATAGAAGCTATTCACGTGGAAGTCACACAAATCAACAGAGCAATGTTGGAGAAAGTGGAAGCCAACTACCATCAACCCCTTCCGAAATACATCAGTGAAAACGGACACCTCATAATTAATGTTGTTTTCCACACTTCATTGTGTCAAATGCTATTTTAATATGAACACATTGATGCAAATATCAATGTCACTTGGATTATGCAGTGTTACATCCAGTGTAAGGCAGCCAAAATGAGTCGGAGATGCTGACCAGATCTGGCAAACTGGTGGATGGGTGGTGTTGGAAACCTACATCAGATTCCCCCTGCGTGGAAAAGCACAAGGTTTTAATGTATGTAGGATGTCAGTGGGACTGTGCATAAAGGACAGGGGGCAGTGCCGAATCAGATCAGGAGAGCAGGGACTTAATTGAACAGTCTAGTGAGTGTTGGAGATAAAATGGTGTGAAAAAAATATACCACAGTAATAGTGACCAAAAATTATAACAATGTTGAAAAAGTACATTTAAAAACATTTAAGTACAGATACACGCACTGGAAGCATTGCTATAGATGTTATTTTGAATACTAAAAATTATGAAATCAGAAACCCTCTGTACTTTCTGAACATTAGAAATTGTAAATGGTGGCAACCAAAAGGAATTTTCATAAAATGTACTTAAAAAGGACTAAGTAATTATAACTAAGGAACTCTTATATCCGTCAGACAACCACTGATGCAAACAAAGGTGGTGAAGTTCTTATACCTCTGTATTTGACGTCTGACAATAAAATGCTATCCGATCCTATATAGTGGGAGGAATCCCTGAGCGAAGTGTGTCACAAAGTCGTTAAAAATAGTTTAATGCTATATCTCCACAATTTAGGACTACATAGTTCTTAGTGTTTGCACGTTTTCAGCAATTATCATCAAACATGTATATCCATCCATCTACTTTCTGTACCGCTTATCTTCACTAAGGTCACGGAGCTTAACCTAGCTATCTTCGGGCGAGAGGCGGGGTAAACCCTGAACTGGGCGCCAGCCATTCGCAGGGCATATATAAACAAACAACCATTCGCACTCACATTCACATCTACGGGCAATTTAGAGTCTTCAATCAAACTACCACGTATGTTTTTGGGATGTGGGAAGAAACCGGGGTACCCGGAGAAAACCCACGCAGGCACAGGGAGAACATGCAAACTCCACACAGGCGGGGCCGGGATATGAACCCCGGTCCTCAGAACTGTGTGGCAGATGTGCTAACCAGTCGCCCACCGTGCCACCTCAAACATGTAAAATATATCAATAAACAATCTCTGAATTCACTTTACAAGGTCTGGGGGTTTGTACTGCCATCTTAATCAACCAAGGTGGTGAGGAAGGACAAGGCAATACAGTAAATGATCATATTGCATTTCCTTCTTGATTAAGTGTGTGTTACCCTGCTGGCAATGACGAGCTGGACTAGACCTGTAGCAGAGCGGAGGATAGAAACAGCCTCTTGATGGGTAAGACCCACTAGCGACTGACCATTTATCATCAGCAACTCATCACCAGCTTGAAGACGGCCATCCCTGTAACACAAGTGTAAATGTATGAAAACTGTGCTTGTTACAGATAACACACAAGAAACAATAGTTCTATAATAATAATAATAATAATAATTTAATAACGTCACGGTGGACGACTGGTTAGAAGGTCTGCCTCACAGTTCTGAGGTCCGGGGTTCAATCCCCGGCCCCGCCTGTGTGGAGTTTGCATGTTCTCCCCGTGCCTGCGTGGGTTTTCTCCGGACACTCCGGTTTCCTCCCACATCACAAAAAACCTGCGTGGTAGGTTAATTGACAACTTTAAATTGCCCGTAGGTGTGAATGTGAGTGCGAATGGTTGTTAGTTTGTATGTGCCCTGCGATTGGCTGGCAACCAGTTCAGGGTGTACCACGCCTCCTGCCCGATGATAGCTGGGATAGGCTCAAGCACGCCCACGACCCTAGTGAGGAGAAGCGGCTCAGAAAATGGATAGATGGATGGATAGTAATAATAACAATAATAATAATAGCCTGGAGGTGGGGCTCAAAGGTGAGGTAATGTGGGTCCCCCATCCCATGGGCTCACCACCTTTGGGAAGGGCCATAGGGGTCGGGTGCAGTGTGAGCTGGGCGGTGGCTGAAGGCAGGGATCTTCGATCCGAGTTGGGATTTGAAGATGTAGAGATCTGAACAGTCGTGTAGCGGTTTTGGGAGTGGATTCCACGCGGTGGGAGTAGAGATGGCGAAGGCTCTGTCCCTAAAGGTTCGATGCTTTGTCCGGTGACGCGGAGAGAGAAGGTTATTGTCGGAGGAGCAGAGGCTATTGGGAGGGGGTGTGGTGGTGGAGGAGGTCGGAAAGGTAAGAGGGGGCTTGATTATGGAGGGCTTTGTGAGTGAGTAGGACAACTTTGTACTAGATGGGTTGTGGAATGAGGAGCCAGTGGAGTTTCTGAAGGACTGGGGTGATGTGGTCTCATGAGTGGGTGTGAGTGAGCAAGCAGGCAGCTGAGTTTGGTGAGAAGTTTGGTGGATGAGCCGAAAAGGATGCTGTTCAGTAGTCAAGTCTTGATGTGGTGAAAGCATGGATCAGAGTTTCAGCTGCGGTGAAAGGAAAGTGATGGGCGGAGAAGGGGAAATATTCTTGAGGTGGAAGAAAACAGTTTTTGTGATGATGTTGATGTGGGTCTCAAACGTGAGGTAGGTGTCGAAGACTACTCCTAGGTTGCGGATGTGAGGGGAGGAAACCACTGTGGTGTTGTCAACAGAGCGGCAGAAGTTACTGGTGTGTTTGGGGAGGAATTTGGGACCAATGATTAACATTTCGGATTTATTGCAGTTGAGTTGTAGAAAGTTGGCTTACATCAAGGATCTGATGTCAGTGAGGCAGTTGGTTAGAGTGGAGTTGGTTGAGAAGGTTATGGATTTGGTGGAGATGTCCAACCCCAATTCCAATGAAGTTGGGATGTTGTGTTTAACATAAATAAAAACAGAATACAATGATTTGCAAATCATGTTCGACCTACATTTAATTGAATACATTACAAAGACAAGATATTTAATGTTAAAACTGATAACCTCGATTGTTTTTAGCAAATAATCTTTAACTTGGAATTTTATGACAGTCTTTGATGACGCTCAATGGGATAGGGTCCATTGTGCAGAAGGAGGTCTTAATATTGGACATAAGTTTGGAGAGGTCTGTGGAGGTATTAGGGGAGAGGAAGCTTCGAGGCTGAGTGGTGGGGGGAGGTGGGTCAATATTAAGGGAGGGCGGGACACAGGCCCTGACGGAGGTGCTGATGTTGTAGATGTTTTTTTTTTTCTGAAGGTAGGAGATGGAGTTACATTTTTCATTTGTGAAGGAGTTGGATGTGTGATCACTGGGTTTGAGTAGTTTATTTATTGTGAACAAGCAAGCCTTGGGGTTGTTGGAGCTGGACTGATGGGAGTAGTTGGTGGACCGGGAATCATTGATAGCATCTTTGTATTGATGAAGGGAGTCAGTGTAGGCTTGGAGGTGGATGGTTAGGCCGTTTTTCCTGTGGAGTCTTTCAAGCTGTTGTTGGTGGGATTTCATTTTATGGAGTTCAGGTGTGTAATAGGGAGCGGAGTTAGTGAATGATACTGTCCTGATTCGAAGAGGAGCCAATTGGTTAAGGCAGAAGGAAAGAGTGTTGTTGTAGTGGTTGACCAGGTAAGTAGGATTATTTGACAGAGGAGGCAGGGAAATAAACAGGTAGGTGGTGATTTGGGCAGAAAGAACTGTAGAGGGGATGGATTTCAGGTTTCTAAATGTTATCGTACGTTTTTCTTTGGAAAGGGGGTAGTGTTGATGTCGATGAGGATTGTCAGGTGGTCGGAGATGGGGAGACTGATGCGGGTCAGTTGTTTAATGGTGGGACAAGTGGAACAGACCAGATCCAGGATGTTCCCGTGGGTGGGAAAGTTAACGTTGGATGAAATTAAAGCAGTGGCGTAGCACCATGAATTACGTGGCGAGTTTACAGTTTGTGTTGTCAAGATGGAAGTTGAAATCACCAAGTAGGATAATGGAAGGAGAGGTGGCAGGCAGCAGGGTCAGGTATTCAGAGAAATATGAGAAAAAAGAGTTTAACTTTGGAGGATGGTAGATGATGACAATGACCATTGGAGTAGGGCCAGACAGTTTGAAACCCAGGTCCTCATGAGTCAGATGAGGGGATGGAAACTGTGGTTGTTTTTATGCGTTCTTTGAAAAAGACAGCGACTCCACCTGCCCGCCCTCCACAGCGAGGCTTGTCAAAATAAGTGGTGTGCTGTTTTAGTTCGTAAAAAATGGTCTAGAGGTTTTTGCCAAGTTTTAGTAAGACAGATGAGGCCCAGTTTATTGTCAGTTATGAACTCATTTAGGATGAGGCCTTTGTTGTTGAGGGAGAGTGTGTTGAAAAGAGCCAGTTTAAAGTGATGCTGCATTGTGATTGGCTGAGATGATAGTGGGAGGGGGCAGAGATTGGCCGGATTTGCATGGTGTTTGTTGTGATGACATCGTGCCATAGTGGGAGAGCGGTGCCACCAGAGGGAGGGAATGGAGTTTGACGATGAAAAGTTGTAGACGATCATTCGGCCACAGCCCCTATGTCGAGAATGGTATCTGTGAAGTGATCCATTTTGCCAGGGCGTGTTCAGGTTATTGAGCCAGGGGAAACGGCGGCATCTTCCCGTCGGCGATGTTAGCACCAAGCTAGCAAGGCTGGTGGGCTGCGTGCCGTTGGAGGATGCTAGCACAGGGCTAGTCAGCGGAGGCTGGCGGGAGGTTGGATGCTCATGAGATAGAAGGACGCGTCGAAGCAGCCCAGCAACATGGCGGTAGCCAAAACGCGTATGTATCATATTTGACTCCTTTTAGTCAGTAGCAGAGGTGGGTAGCATTGTGGGAAAAGTACTGTTACTTAAGAGTAAAAACTCAAGTAAATGTAAAAAGTAGTCATCCAAATAATTACTTGAGTAAGAGTACATTCAGTGTAAAGTATTGAGTGAAAAAACCATTCAATTACTGAGTAATTGGTGATTAACTTCTGATTTATTTGTTTTTGAATGTCTAATAGACAAAAACATAAAATAGCAATATGCAAATTCCGACATTGCCGAACAATATTACTTTAACTAAATCGAATAAATTCAATCTTTTTTTTAAATGACAAAAGCTAAGGCAAATTTAGCCACAAGAAAGTCTTACATTAACTTTCTTTATGCTTGTGAAACAGCACCATAGGTTCACCAGGCAGAGATTAAACCACGAACAAGGCAGTATAGCTGTTCATTTTGAAAGTCTACACTTTTCGATTTAAAAATGCTTCTTTGCTTCTTTAATCACCATTCTTAACCTTGCTCTTCTGCTTTTGTCTGCCTTTACCTTACCATGCTATTTGTTGTAATTTCTGTATGCTTTAAATATTGTTTTTAAAGGGGTTGTAGCACTTTGAGACTTCTTTTAAATGTAAAGTGCATTATAAAACTTCCATCCATCCATTTTCTTTTACTGTTTATCACTAGGGTCACGGGCTGCTGGTGCCTATCCCAGCTATCTTCGGGCGGGAGGCGGGGTACACCCTGAAACGGTCGCCAGCCAATTGCAGGGCACATTGAAACAAACAACCATTCGCACTCACATTCACACCTACGGCATTTTAGAGTCTTCACTCAACGTGCCACACATGTTTTTGGGATGTGGGAGGAAACCGGAGTGCCCGGAGAAAAGCCACCTAGGCACGGGGAGAACATGCAAACTCCACACAGTCTGTGAGGCAGATGTGCTAACCAGTCGGCCACCGTGCCGGCTCATTCCAAAACCTATTATTATTATAATTATTATTATTATTATTATTACTACTAGTAGTAGTAGTAGTAGTAGTATTGTCAGTAAGGTATGCATAGATTGAATGTAATGGAGTAAAAGTAGCATTTTATTCACAAAAATACTCAAGTAAACAGTAAATAGTATGTTGGATTAAAATTACTCTGACAGGCAGAATTAATCTAAAAAGTGTTTTTGGCAGAATTTACTGTCCTTAATAGCATAAATGTAACACCTTACTATCCATCTCTGGCCTGTAGTCTGTCCTATTTTAAAGTATACACTTATCACGTTCAAAGAACTTCTTTTGATTTAAGAGTGATTAGATTTTCAAATGTTGTTTTTATAATTACAAATAAAATAAAATGTAAAAAATTCTTGCGAGAAAAATGCCCAAGAAAACTCACTCGAGACTAGGCAATGGAAAGCCAAACCTGTGAATTGTTCCTCCCTCCTCAATACGAGCTATGTTAATACCATGTTGAGAGCGCTTGGAACCACGCCCCCCAGTAATCTGTATGCCCAAACCCTCTTGAGCTTTCACCAAATGGATTTTCCAGATGTGGCAGCCCTCCCTCAGCTATGAGAAAGGACAAAAACAAAAACAGAGAATATGTAAACATTGTTTGTTGTTACATAGTACAACTGATTTCTCAAAAAAACAAAAGCAAACAAACAAAAAAACAGAATCTTAAATGAGCATTAAAACCTATGTTTTGGGGATTTTCACAGGTGTCTCGTAAAATAAGCAAGTTTTGAGGTGGCGACGAGGAGAGTCATGAGTGCAGGTGATTAATTGCAGGCAGTCAAAACGTTTGAATTCATGTTACTGATGAGATGCGGTCATTTGTTAGGTCTGAAAGTAGTAAGCCTCATGAAATGGAGCGGACCAGCAAAGGCGCGGGTTTAAGATAGGACATGGAGGCAAAGCAACGGTATTCGGTTAAGAAGAGTAATGTTATCTGAATGCAAAACTGACATAGTAACATCGGGAAATAACCTCACTTTTTTCCAATCTTTCCAGGTTTTGCCAGGCACACAGATCCAGCGGTTTTGATCCGTAGCGACAGGACAAGTTCACCTGGCTCAAACATACTGAGGAATGTATGCTTTATACAGTAATATTTGCCAAATGCACTGTGGCCACACGCAGTAGTCACATGCTGTTGTTAGACAGCCGGCCACAAACTACAGGCTGAATTCCTTAAAGCGTCATGAGATGACGGCTATCCATAAATCGGCAAAAGAAATGGAAAAAAACATCATTAAAGGTAGCAAATGGAAACACTTTGGATGTTAAAAACAACATCTAACATCCGTTTTCAAAAAAAATATTCACTGTGTGAATACTTTTTAGGCATAACACTGCCACATGTATTCTTTAAGAATCAAATAATCTGCAAGCCATTTATAAAACATTGGAAGGAAGAGGAATATGTAACACTATTACGAAAAGTTTTTCCTTGTGGAAACCTCACAATGCTTTGTTTCTAGTCATTAGCATTTGACTGTTTAGAACAGGCATTCGAAAACGTTTTGGGGGCAGGGACCCCTTACAGTGGAGATATGTTTTTCCAAGGACCCCCTCGTAATTACAACACCAATTAAACATCTCTTTTCAAGTGAAAAAAAACCCGGCCGAACAGATAAAATCATTAGACTTTACACCGATTTTATCGGCCTGATCGGTATCGACCGATAATTAGCATTTTATGGTGATCGGCGTTAATGTCATAATTCACCGATCCGATCAATAACCTCATTGATCGGCTCCGCAAAAGACATTGACTCCGCATCGCCATCGTGAACAGTATATTTGAATCCAAAAGCTAGATTATTTTTAGCCTTGTCGCGTGTCTTTTGACGTAGTACTGTAAACAACTGACGGCCAATAAAGTTATTTTAAAAAATTTAACAAAATGTCGGCGGTGTGGAACAGACAACATGTCTGAGACAGACAACACCTAAGGCCCGGATCAGACTAAAAGACAAATTTGTCAGACTACTGCAATAAAATCATCCCGTTTTTTACAATCATTGGCTTTATCTGGTCCACTCAAATGCGACCGGAAGCACTCGTTACCATGGCAACGACAACAAGAGTGGATCGCGCCGACTGTATTCTAAGGACAACATGGGGAAAAAGGTGTGTTCGTCGTCACCGGTGCTCAGGACAAGAGAGGACGTTCGTTAAGGCTTGCTTGAGGTATGTTCACGTACTTTTAATACGATACGGCTCGCAAGCAGGTAACAAAAACGTTATGTAGCCTATCAAGCTCATGCTAACGCTAACGTTTGTACGTAAACATGCCGCTGTTCTGTCAAATCATGCTGTAAAGGTTCGGTGTGGGTGAAGTAATTTAATTACAATGAATAAATGTAATTACAGTAAGTTATCACCCACATCTGCCTCACAGTTCTGGGGACTGGAACCTTATCGGTTATCGCCTCCATCACGGTCCCCATTACAGGTGCAGATTTTCTGTGTGCTCATGGACAACTTGTTGATATTGCTAACCGCCGTTTGATTGATGCTGTGTATTTCGCTACTTTCCGTGTGAAGCTGGGGGACTTGGGCCGTTAACACGCTAATTATTTATCATCAGGTGACGTTTTTCAGTGTTTGCTGGCAGATTTTCCGTCGCTAACAACTCCCGCTTTTTCCACCACCGATACGAAGCACGAAGCATTTCATTCCCTCTGTAGGCCCGCCAGTTTTTGCCCGTTCGCGACGTCTCAACGCGGCCAAATTGGCCATTGCTAAGGAGGAGTTCACTACTATGGAGCGCTTGAGCATTGTGCGGCGTTCTAAGAGCCTGTGAGCCTCGCCTTTGCACATGGTCCCAAAGGTGGACGGTTCCTCGTGGCCTAGTGGTGACTTTCGTCAGTTGAACAATGTTACTGCGAATGACCGCTACCCAATTCCTCACGTCCAGGATTTTTCCACGTTTGGCGGGCGCTGCCATTTTCAAATGTGGACCTGGGCCGCAGTTATCACCAGGTCCCTGTGCATGTGGAGCATGTGCCCAAAATTGCGGTAATAAACCCGTGCGGGCTGTTTGAATTTCTTCACATGCCTTTTGGCCTGAAGGGAGCTGTCATGTGTGTGTGTTCCGGGTTTTGTCTTCCCCCCTGTTTCACACACACCTGCTCCTGTGAGCATCTTCACCACCTGTGCCTCGTTCAGCCTAATTACCTATTGTATTTAACCTCGTGCCTCATTCCCTCTCGGTGCCAGTTCGTTGTACCTTGTCGTCGCGTTCCAGCATTCCTTGTTTCCACGTCACAGACTCACAGTAAGACTTGACCCTGTTCCGATTATCGACCTTGCCTCTTTGCCTCATGTTTTTGGATACTGTTGCCTTTCTTGGATTGCCTGCCTGTGTACCGACCTATGCCCGTCTATTAAACCTCTCTTTTTGGAAACTGTCCATTTGTTTTGGAGTCGTGCATTTGTGGGTCCTATCCCCTGTTCCGTTCATGACAGAACGAACTGGCCATAACATGGACCCAGCAGACTCAGACCCGGTGCGCAAAGCCCTTCAAGCGCAGGGTCAACGCCTCTCGAAGCAGGATGAGCAGATTGCTGCCCTCCACCTTCATCTAGAGGGACTGTCAAGGCATCAGGACAATATGATGAGACAGGTGGCCTCGCAGTTTGAACTTCTTATGAAAATTATTCAAGAGAAGGAACCAGTTGGCACCACACCCAATACCGCCACGGTGTTTCCATGTGAAGCAATCACCATGCAGCCACCTGCCACCTCCGCTGCTGTCTGCCCACAGCTCTCTCGACCGGAGAGGTTCTCTGGAAATTCTGGGAACATTAAGCCGTTCATCATGCAGTGCGAACTCCACTTTGAGGTGCAGGTAGCTGCCTTCCCCACCGAGCGGGCAAAAATCGCTTTCGTCATTTCCCACCTGACTGGTCGTGCGGAGGCGTGGGCTACTGCTGAATGGAGCCGCAATTCCGCCGCGTGTCACTCATGGGCTTTGTTCGTAAAGACTATGGAGCAAATTTTTCAATTTTCCACTCCAGATCGTGAGGCAGCTCGCTCCCTTGTCACCTTACAACAAGGTAAGCGCAGGGTGTCAGATTACGCGATTGAGTTTTGCATTCTAGCAGCTGAGAGTCATTGGAATAATCGGGCGCTACTCGATGCCTTTTTTCAAGGACTATCCCCCGCCGTCAAGGATCATTTAGTCCCGCTAGACCTGCCGACCGACTTGGACACTCTCATCGCTCTCGCCGTAAAAATCGACAAGAGGCTTTTGGATCGCGAGCTGGATGGAGATCGGCGGAGGGCTCCGTCACCGCGCACTTGGAGGACGAGCCTCGGTGACCAGCCAAACCAAGGCAGATCCCCTGGTTCCGGTCTCAACCCACTGGCTAGCGTCCCCACGGATGAACCCATGCAACTGGGCAGGTTCCGTCTCTCCCCTGAGGAACGTCAACGCCGGCTGAGGGAAGGGCGGTGCTTCTACTGGGGTCAGTTGGGTCATTACGTGAGCAACTGTCACGTCAAAGTTGCCGGTGCCGGTAGCAAGGGCACGGGAGAGGTGAGTGTGAATTTCATTAAGGAAGACCCTCCACGGGTTCTTTCTAAAGTGACACTATGCTCTCCTGATCAAGAAATTCATACACCTGTATTAATTGACTCTGGTTCTGACGCAAACTTACTCAACTCCATCCTCGTTAGACGTATGCACCTTAGAACCTTTGAAATAAAACGCCACCGCAACACCTATGCTGCAGACGGCAGTTTTATGGGCAAGATCACTCACCACACCCAAACACTCACATTGACATTTCCTGATCCTCACTCGGAACGCATTAGTTTTCATGTTTTTGACGCCATGAATCATCACCTTATCTTAGGGAACCCATGGTTGAAATTACATAACCCCCACATTGACTGGTCCTCTGGGCAGGTTATGTCATGGGGCAGCAATTGCGCTCGGAACTGTTTCAAGCCGCCATGTGATGTTCAGGGCTATGTTTCTAAGGACAATCCACAGACCTCATCTGGGGATCCTGATTTATCTCAAGTGCCCACCTGTTACCAGGATTTTAAAGATGTTTTTTCCAAGTCCAAGGCCAAATCCCTTCCACTCCACAGACCTTATGACTGTGCTGTTGACTTGCTGCCTGGAACCACACCCCCACGATGGAGGTTGTTCTCTCTTTCAAGGCCGGAACACAAGGCCATGAAGGAGTACGTGGAAGAATCACTGGCAGCCGGGATCATTCGCCCATCTTCATCCCCTGCGGGAGCAGGATTTTTCTTTGTGGACAAGAAAGACAAGACCCTGCGACCCTGTTTCGATTACCGGGGTCTCAACGAGATCACGGTAAAAAACAGGTACCCTCTTCCTCTCATCTCCACCGCCTTTGAGTTCCTGGAGGGAGCCAAGATTGTCACCAAACTGGACTTAAGAAATGCATATCATCTAGTCAGGATAAGGGAGGGGGATGAATGGAAAACAGCATTCAACACACCAACGGGACATTATGAATATTTGGTAATGCCTTTTGGGCTTACTCACGCTCCAGCTGTTTTCCAAAACCTTGTCAATGATGTCCTGCGTGACATGTTGAATGTTTATGTTTTTGTTTATTTGGATGATATTTTGATATTCTCCCCAGTTGAGGAGACTCACATTATTCATGTCCGCTCTGTTTTGCAGCAGTTACTGCAGAATCAACTATATGTCAAGGCTGAGAAATGTGAGTTCCACAAGGCGTCCGTTTTTTTTCTGGGTTTTGTCCTGGCTGAAGGTGAAGTCAAAATGGACCCTTGCAAAGTCGATGCAGTTATTAATTGGCCTACTCCCACGTCATGCAAAGATGTACAAAGGTTCTTAGGGTTCGCAAACCTCTACAGAAGATTAATCAGAAATTTCAGTTCTATAGCCTCTCCTTTGCATGATCTTACCTCGCCACACAAACCTTTTGTATGGAACCCGCTTTGTCAGGCAGCTTTTCAAAAACTTAAGTCGAGCTTTACCTCCGCTCCCATCCTTACTTTGCCAGATCTCAAATAGCAGTTTGTGGTAGAAGTCGATGCGTCTGATGCCGGAATAGGAGCAGTGCTCTCCCAGAAATCTCTCAAGGATGATAAATTACATCCTTGTGCTTTTCTCTCCAAAAAACTGACCCCAGCTGAGAAAAATTATGACATTGGTGACCGTGAACTGCTGGCAGTCAAGGTGGCTTTGATGGAGTGGAGGCACTGGCTAGAGGGGGCACAGACTCCGTTTTTAGTATGGACAGATCACAAGAACCTTGAGTATATTAAAACTGCTAAAAGATTAAATGCGAGGCAGGCTAGATGGGCTCTGTTCTTCACTAGATTTAATATCACGTTATCCTACCGACCTGGTTCTAAAAATGGTAAACCAGATGCTTTGTCACGTATTTTCTCCGAAGAGAATTCTTTGTCCGACCCTAAGACTATTTTGCCCAAGTCATGTTTCATTTCCGCTTTTGTTTGGGACATTGAAACTGCGGTTAAAGGGGCTCTGAAAAAGCCGAACCCTATGTGGTTCCGACCTTAAGGGGAAGAGTCATCCACTGGGCTCACACGAACCGAACTGTATGTCACCCAGGCATTGCCAAGACGCAATCAGTGGTCGAACAGCGCTTTTGGTGGCCTAATGTTAGGAGGGATGTTATCGATTACGTCAACGCTTGCCAGGTATGTGCTGCTAACAAGCCCTCTCATCAACGTCCTTCTGGGGAGTTGCGACCCCTGCCAATACCACAACGTCCTTGGTCAGACATTTCCGTAGACTTTGTGACAGGATTACCGGCCTCTAAAGGCAATACTACCATTCTTACAGTTGTTGACAGGTTCTCTAAGATGGCACACTTCATTGCACTTTCAAAACTCCCCTCAGCTAAAGACACTGCCGAGCTGATGATTAATCAGGTTTTCAAGTTCCATGGTTTCCCCAAGAATGTGGTGTCTGATAGGGGTCCCCAATTCATTTCGCAATTTTGGAAGGAGTTTTGCAATCTCATAGGTGCTACCGTCAGTCTGTCATCTGGGTTTCATCCTGAAACCAACGGCCAAACAGAGAGGCTGAACCAGGAACTGGAGACTGGGCTCCGATGTCTCGCTTCACAGGAGCTGCGATCCTGGTCTCAGAAACTGGTTTGGGTCAAATTCTCCCACAATTCCCTCCCCTCTGCATCCACTGGTCTATCGCCTTTTCACGTTGTGCATGGTTACCAACCATCTCTGTTTCCTGCCATAGCCCCAGAGTCCATAGTTCCAGCGGCATTAACCTTGGTGAGACGCTGCAGGAGGACCTGGGAGCGAGCCCGCCAGATGCTGCTGCGCCAGGGACGGTCCTACAAAGCCGCTGCTGACCGTCGGAGGACACCGGCCCCGAACTACAAAGTGGGTCAGCGAGTTTGGCTCTCGATCAAACATATTCCACTCCGGGTGGAGTCCAAGAAGCTCGCTCCCAGGTTTGTTGGGCCCTTCCCCATCACAAAGATCATCAACCCTGTCACCGTGAAACTGAGGCTCCCAAGGTCGATGCGGGTCCACCCTGCTTTTCACGTCAGCCTACTCAAGCCAGCCCGGGAGTCCCCTCTGGTCCCGCCTTCCAGGCCCCCTCCTCCCCCCGGTTTGTGGATGGGGGCCCTGTCTTCTCTGTGAAGCGGCTGTTGTCGTCTCGTCGGAGGGGGAGGGGGTTTCAATATCTGGTGGACTGGGAGGGCTATGGGCCTGAGGAACGTTCATGGGTACCATCTGCGTTTATCATGGATGATTCGCTCATTCGGGACTTCCACGTTGCGCATCCAGGGGCCCCAGGGCTGTGTGGGGCCGTTAAGGGGGGGTTACTGTCATGTGTGTGTGTTCCGGCATTTCATTCCCTCTGTAGGCCTGCCAGTTTTTGCCCGTTCGCGACGTCTCAACGCGGCCAAATTGGCCATTGCTAAGGAGGAGTTCACTACTATGGAGCACTTGAGCATTGTGCGGCATTCTAAGAGCTTGTGAGCCTCGCCTTTGCACATGGTCCCAAAGGTGGACGGTTCCTCGTGGCCTAGTGGTGACTTTCGTCAGTTGAACAATGTTACTGTGAATGACCGCTACCCAATTCCTCACGTCCAGGATTTTTCCACGTTTGGCGGGCGCTGCCATTTTCAAATGTGGACCTGGGCCGCAGTTATCACCAGGTCCCTGTGCACGTGGAGCATGTGCCCAAAATTGCGGTAATAAACCCGTTTGAGCTGTTTGAATTTCTTCACATGCCTTTTGGCCTGAAGGAAGCTGTCATGTGTGTGTGTTCCGGGTTTTGTCTTCCCCCCTGTTTCACACACACCTGCTCCTGTGAGCATCTTCACCACCTGTGCCTCGTTCACCCTAATTACCTATTGTATTTAACCTCGTGTCTCATTCTCTCTCGGTGCCAGTTCGTTGTACCTTGTCGTCGCGTTCCAGCATTCCTTGTTTCCACGTCATAGACTCACAGTAAGACTTGACCCTGTTCCGATTATCGACCTTGCCTCTTTGCCTCATGTTTTTGGATACTGTTGCCTTTCTTGGATTGTCTGCCTGTGTACCGACCTATGCCCGTCTATTAAAGCTCTCTTTTTGGAAACTGTCCATTTGTTTTGGAGTAGTGCATTTTTGGGTCCTATCCCCTGTTCCGTTCATGACAGGAGCGGCTCAGACTTTTCAAAGGCTAATGGACTGTGTGTTGCACGACCTTGCTCTTGTGTTTGTTCATTTAGACGACATACTGGAGGCCAGTTCTTCGCCTGAGGAACATCTGTCGCACTTTAACACAGGTTTTCAGATGTCTTGACACGCACGGCCTGATTGTCAACCCGGCGAAATGTCAGTTTTGGTGATTGATTTCTAAGGTCACCGTATTTCATCACAGAGCGTGGTTCCTTTACCTTCCAAAGTGCAGGCGGTGGCGGAATTCCCCCGTCCTATCTCAGTTACAGTGCTACAGGAGTTCTTAGGCATGGTTAATTTTTATAACCAATTCCTTCCTCGTGCAGCCCACCTTTTGGAGCCTCTTTAAGATGCTTTGCATGGCAAGAACACGAATGACCCTCTCGACTGGACTCCTCAGAGGGTCGAGGCTTTTCAACAGGCTAAGTCTCCCCTCGCAAACGCCGCCCTCTTGGTCCACCCGTTCTCCACAGCACCAGTAGCCATTTAAATTAAGATAAATCAATTATAAATACAGTGGCACCTCGATTTAACTGACTAATAGGGGGAGGGGTTGTCTGTTAAATTGAAGCACTTTTTTGTGGCCAAAAAACACCAGTACAGTGTTCCCTCGCCACTTCGCGCTTCACGTTTTGCGGCTTCAGTGCTTCGCGGGTTTTTCCAAAATATTCATAAAAAATAAATAAATAAAATAATACAGCCATATCGGCAGCCATATTGTGGAAAGATGCGTTGTTTCATGTTGATGCGTGCGAGAGAAGGTTTCCATCCATCCATTTTCTGAGCCGCTTCTCCTCACTCGGGTCGCGGGCGTGCTGGAGCCTATCCCAGCTGTCATCGGGCAGGAGGCGGGGTACACCCTGAACTGGTTGCCAGCCAATCGCAGGTCACATAGAAACAAACAACCATTCGCACCCACAGTCATGCCTACGGGCAATTTAGAGTCTCCAATTAATGCATGTTTTTGGGATGTGGGAGGAAACCCACGCAGGCACGGGGAGAACATGCAAACTCCACATAGGCGGGGCCGGAGATTGAACCCGGGTCCTCAGAACTGTGAGGCTGACGCTCTAACCAGTCGGCCACCGTGCCGACGAGGTTTCCCCGCATGCCAAACAAAGAGATGAGTTGACTCAGAGGCTTTGTACATGGCTGTACTGTACTGCACTGTACATGCCACGGGCATGGTGTGATTGGTTCCCGGCGCGACATCGACCAATGAGAGCACGAGTGGATTTATCCCGTGAGCTGATTGGTTGCGCATCGTCGCAGCCTCACCCAGAATCTTCCCTTGTTGTGTCTCGCCAGTCTCGCCCACGCTGTTGACTGTCTCGCATACTGTATCTTAGTGTTGTGTTTGTGATAACTTTTTTTTGTTTAAGCGATAACTTTTTTTGATGAGTTAAGCCCTTACAATGCCGCCTAAGCGCTGTGCCCCTGCGAAAGCTTCCTCCGGGGCGCCCAAGAGGAAGAAGAAGATGATGACCATCGGCGAAAACGTGAAACTTTTAGATATGATCAAAGAGGGCAGAGGTTATGCATCTGTGGCACGCCATTATGGCGTGAATGAATCTACAGTGCGGTACATCAAGAAAGAGGAAGCAAACATCCGCAAAACTGCTTCAATAAGGAAGCAAAACGTGTGGTAACTCCGCGTAATATGAGAATTGTGAAAATGGAAGCTGCATTGGCATTGTGGATTGCTGATTGCAGGGTCAAGACAGTGAGATTGGACACTAATATAATCAGGACAAAGGCCAAACCTCCGCCACCAACACAACAACACAACTCTCTCAGAAGGCAATGTCGATGAATGTTAATTACTGTATAATAAATGTTAATTACTGTATAAGGTTTTATAATTAAAGATTTAAGTAAATACGTGTACTGTTGTAATCTTTGTCTCAAATATGTAAAGTATAAATACTGTTTATATATTTTAAACATTCTGGTACCCACATACACATTCACGAAAATTCCTCTGGGGGGTGAGGGGGTGGGGGGTGGGTAATCCTACTTCGCGGTTTTTCACCTTTCGTGGGGGGTTCTGGTCCCCATTTAACTGCGAAAAACTAGCGATCACTGTACAGTACAAAATTATTGTAACTTGAAATAAAAAATGCTTTCAAATGTTTGGAAAGTTTTAAAGGTGTCCAAACTGTTGCATGAAAAGGGTGATTTTGAGTTCCAACTGGACATTTTCTGTCCGTTACAGCTGAAGTCAGTTACAACGAGGTCCGTTAAATCGAAGTAGCTCTCAGCACGCACACTGCACGATGAAAAGTGGGTAGACCATTCATTGACTAAATGTTCATACTGCAATGGAACATAGATGGGCTACAAAAGAGAGAAAATCTGTCTAGATGCAGCTGTATTGCACCAAAAGTATGTTGCCACCTCAGGATGTTGTCATGGCGACTGTGTGCCAAAATTTACCCCTTCCCAATGGCGATTTCCCATATTGATACCTTGAAAATAAAGACCAGGAGGAAAGTAGTCACATTTGTAGCTGAGTAAAAGGGGCTAACTAGAGACACTAGACATGTTACAAACAGAGCTGGAGTTGTAATATTACTACGACGTACTTGTTTGAGAGCCACACAGACATTTTCCATCTTAGTTTCTCCAGTATTTGCTTTGTGTTTAGCATTGATAATAACGGCTGTTATTGTGTGGACAAGGTGACCGATTTTAATGATATATTCCTATTGGTTGGTTTGCCGACAGCCATAATAGCGTCACCGACAGGCAGACACCACAATTGTGGATCTTTCGATGGTCAAAATCATACAGTGTATGTGCTTCACTTCTGAAGGTTTATTGTTCAGTTTTATTTTTCATTTATTATTCTCATTATAATCCCCAAAGTGGAAATTCAACTCAATCTCTGCTGTATATTTTGTGTTGCACACAACACAGAGAAACAGATCGCATACATGAAAACATGCAAGGAAAGATTCAGAATCAAAGGGGCATGCAAACAGTGCTGCAACACTTGAGTACGGGGGGCTTCGGACTGTGCCTTGCTCAAGGGCACCTCGATCATAGCCAGCAAGCATGTCAGCATCTCTCCAGCAATTAGTGTTTTCTTTAACTTACTCAAATTTCCTTTATTGGTTTACCAGAACCCTCCTTGAGCCATCACCTTATCGTGATGGAGGGGTTTGTGTGTCCCAATGATCCTAGGAGCTAAGTTGTCTGGGGCTTTATGCCCCTGGCAGGTCACCCATGGCAAACAGGCCCTAGGTGACGGACCAGACAAAGAACGTCTCAAAGACCCCTTATGATGACAACAAAAAATGGAGTCAGGTTTCCCAGACGCGGGTCACCGGGGGCCCCCTCTGGAGCCAGGCCTGGAGGTGGGGCTCGAAGCCGAGCGCCTGGTGGTTGGGTCTGCACCCATGTAGCCCGGCCGGGCACAGCCCGAAAGGTTAACACGGGTCCCCCTTCCCATGGGCTCACCACCTGTGGGAGGGGCCATAGGGGTCGGGTGCAGTGCGAGCTGGGCGGTGGCCGAAGGCGGGGACCTTGGCGATCCGAACCCCGGCTACAGAAGCTGGCTCTAGGGACGTGAAATGTCACCTCACTGGCAGGGAAGGAGCCCGAGCTTGTGTGTGAGGTCGAGAAGTTCCGACTAGATATAGTTGGACTCGCCTCCATGCACAGCTTTGGCTCTGGTACCAGTCCTCTTGAGAGGGGTTTGACTTTCTTCCACTCTGGAGTTGCCCACGTGAGAGGCGCCGAGCAGGTGTGGGTATACTTATTGTTCCCCGGCTCGGCGCCTGTACGTTGGGGTTCACGCCGGTGGACAAGAGGGTAGCCTCTCTCCGCCTTCGGGTGGGGGGACGGGACCTGACTGTTTTTTGTGCCTATGCACGAAACATCAGTTCAGAGTACCCACCCTTTTTGGAGTCTTTGGAGGGGGTGCTGGAGAGCGCTCCCGCTGGGGGCTCCGTCGTTCTGCTGGAGGACTTCAATGCTCACGTGGGCAATGACAGTGAGACCTGGAAGGGCGTGATTGGGAGGAACGCGCCCCCGATGAGAACCCGAGCGGTGTTCTGTTTTTGGAATTCTGTATTCATCACGGATTGTCCATAACGAACACCATGTTCAAGCATAAGGGTGTCCACACGTGCACTTGGCACCAGGACACCCTAGGTCACAGTTCGATGATCGACTTTGTGGTCGTGTCATCGGACTTGCGGCCGCATGTCTTGGACACTCGGGTGAAGAGAGGGGCGGAGCTGTCAACTGATCACCACCTGGTGGTGAGTTGGCTCAGATGGTGGGGGAAGATGCCGGTCCGACGTAGCAGGCCCAAACGTATTGTGAGACCAGCTCTACACCCTTGGCAGGGTCCTCGAGGGTGCATGGGAGTTCGCCCAACCAGTCTACATGTGTTTTGTGGACTTGGAGAAGGCGTTCGACCGTGTTCCTCGGGGGGTCCTGTGGTGGGTGCTTCGGGAGAATGTTGTACCAAACCCCCTGATACGGGATGTTCGATCGAGTTTAGTCCGCATATCCGGCAGTAAGTCGGACTCGTTTCCGGTGAGGGTTGGACTCCGCCAAGGCTGCCCTTTGTCGATTCTGTTCATAACTTTTCTGGACAGAATTTCTAGGTGCAACCAAGGCGTATAGGGGGTCCGGTTTGTTGGCCTCAGTATTCCATCTCTGCTTTTTACAGATGATGTGGTTCTGTTGGCTTCATCAAGCCGTGACCTCCAACTCTCACTGGAGCACTTCGCAGCCGAGTGTGAAGCGGCTGGGATGAGAATCAGCACCTCCAAATCTGAGACCATGGTCCTCAGTCGGAAAAGGGTGGCGTGCCCTCTCCAGGTCGGGGATGAGATCCTGCCCCAAGTGGAGAAGTTCAAGTATATTGGGGTCTTGTTCACAAGTGAGGGAAGAATGGAACGGGAGATCGACAGGCGGATAGGTGCAGCGTCTGTAGTGATGCGGACTTTGTATCGATCCGTTGTGGTAAAGAAGGAGCTAAGCCGAAAGGCGAAGCTCTCGATTTACCAGTCGATCTTCGTTCCTACCCTCACCTATGGTCATGAGCTGTGGGTCGTGACCGAAAGAACAAGATCCCGGATACAAGCGGCCGAAATGAGTTTCATCCGCAGGGTGCCCGGCCTCTCCCTTCGAGATAGGGTGAGAAGCTCGGTCATCCGGCAGGATGTCAGAGTAGAGCCGCTGCTCCTCCACATCGAGAGGAGCCAGATGAGGTGGCTGGGGCATCTGATTTGGATGCCTCCCGGATGCTTCCCTGGTGAGGTGTTCCGGGCACATCCCACCGGGAGGAGACCCCGGGGACGAACCAGGACACGCTGAAGAGACTACGTCTCTCGGCTGGCCTATGAACGCCTCGGGATCCACCCGGAAGAGCTGGATGAAGTGGCCCGGGAGAGGAAAGTCTGGGCGTCCCTGCAAAAGCTACTGCCCCCGCGACAGACCTCGGATAAGCGGTAGAAAATGGATGGATGGATGGATGGAATTTGTACATCAACATGATGGATGGATGGTTTACCAGATGCTACCTAAATTTAAATAGAAGTTATAAAACAATTATGGGTGGAAATAACCATCCACCATACCCAGTGGTGTGGCAAGGCTCACAGTTTAGAAGTAATAGAATTACTACGAGATACTGTATCTGTAACTGTCATTCTTGAGTCGACGTTAAGGGAATGGCTTAATGAGGCTTGCTGGAAAATAATTTTGACAAACTAGTCATTTTAATCTCACATCACAAGATGCTCATTTCATTAGTTCTAGTTGGAATGGTTTATGAAACTAAATATATATATTTTTTTAGCCTCCGGCTCCTCAGCCACGCATAAGTTGATGTAATAGTCACAACAAAAGATGTTCAAGTTGTGGATTTTTACAAATATCTATGAACTGGAGTGTATGATGAGTTATTGAAATTACTGTCCTTAATACAGTGCATCACTCATTCACATGTAAAGTTTGTCTGTTCATTCAAGTAAATTAATTAATAGAACAATTATGCACTTGTAAATGAAACTCATAATGTGTTTAAGTTGAGTAAGACATTTTAATAAATAATTAATACTTTTTTAACAGATTTTCATTTAAAAAATACTCTTAAATCTGGCAGTCCCCCGACAGTATTTTCATTATTTAAGAGCATGTTTACATCATAAAACATTTATGGCCCTCTCATCAGTTACCCATCCCTGATTTAGTTTTCAATACAAAATACTACTTTTTGGAACGTGGGAATGTCAGACTACCAGACCGAACCCACTCAAGCGCAAGAAAAACATCATACAGCAACATCGGTAACTTTTTGCTGTGAAGCAAACATTCTCAATATATGCACCACTGTACTACCCTGTCTTATACCTCTGAGACACAAAGTACTCTGGTTGTTAAACTACATCCAAATACTCAATTGGAACAAGAGACAATCAAGATGATGTCTCCAATCTGCTCTAGTGCCAAAGATGTACAAATTCACTGATCACTGGTAGAGAGAGACCCATAATTTGTTAAACAAACTGCGGTAACATACGGGCAAAATAGGGGTATGATAAAAAAGTGACTGTTATTAGCATTAAAACATAAAACAGTGGAATTGAAAATCTTACACAACAGTGCGTTACAGGGCTAAGAATGCCTGACTTACCTGGTTAGAAAGTTGACTGCAGAAAGAATCCCTTTTGCTTTCCAATAGTTGACTGTGACTTCTTAAAGGCAGTGTAGCAGTGCCTCCATTGTGGCAATGATGGTGGGTAACTTTGGAATGAGGAACAGTTCCGTGACTTTCCTCTGTAGGCGTATGTGTGGAGATGATAAGTCCTGTTTTTTCCTTTGAAGAGCGGACTTCTTCATCAACAAAGCTAGAGGAACTGAAGTCAATACAATAACTCTGAAATTCCGCGTCAGTATCACCTTTGTTCTCTCTTTTGCAGGGTGACCGTGATATGACACCAAATTTGCGTGTACGTTTGCCTGTTACTGGACCGTCAATGTAGTCAGCGTAAGTTATGCTCTGCGGCTGGTCATCACAGCAGTCATTACTGATTGAAGTACTTTGACTGCCATCAACACCAGAGGGAGGGAGAGGAGCTTTTCGCTTGACTCGCCGCAACAGGACAAGGTAAACATAGCCTCCATTCCAGCACTGATCAGCCAGGTAACTGGAAATACACATTCCAAGTATAATTTAATGGTCAATGGGAGTCACTATCTGTACATCATTTTCTACTGCAGGTACTCTAACACAATGTCACCACTGGTAAAAAATAAAATAAAATAAATAAATAAAAAAAAGACACCGCAATTTCTCGTGTATAATGCACACCCATGTATAATACGCAGCCCCAAAGTTGACCTAAAAATTCTGGAAAACCCTTCTACCTATGTATAATGCATTTTACAATGCATGATTTTGCTTCTACCCACATGATCAAAACATGAAGTATTATCTGTATTTTGTTAGTTTTTTCAAATAATTATTCTGAAGTTAAGCACTTTATTTGAACATGTAATACTTTCTTTTTTATTTACTTGATCTTATTTTGAAATTCACAGCCCTACTTTTATTTAGTAAATTATAAAACACACAGTTGTGCTCATATGTTTGATTACCCAGGCAGAATTTGTAAGATGGGTACAATTCTTTCTAGAAAACATGAAGGACCAGGCGAAACACATTTAGTTTTATTTTAATGGGATTCAAATTAAACTGTCAAGCATTTCAGAAAAGCATTACCATTAAACAAAACATAACCATAAAGAAATTAATGATGGTTGTCGTTCAGTCATCAGTCATGTTTAAAAAATAAAAAAATAAAAATATTTCACAAATTCTCCCAGGGTATGTAAACTTATGAGCACAACTGTACATATATGCAATCATACGTACCCCTGTCATATTGGAATGAAAGTGTAGGCTACACCTTTTTCATAACCACTATGTGGCGGTGGCATATTAGAATGAAAGTGTACATCTTTCTCATAATTTCTAGGTGGTGGTGGTATTTTGGAATGAAAGTGTACAGCTTTTTCATAACCTCTATATGGTGGCATACATATATAAAATATATTGTTTTCCATTTTCCTCTATACCTATGTATAATGCACACTATTGACTTTTGACAATATTTTTTTTTGGGGGGGGGGGGGGGGGGGGTGCGAATTATGTATGAGAAATTTGAATTACGGATTCTTTGCAGTTGTAGTACATCGGTCCGGATTTGATACACTGAAAAAAAGTGTAGTATAACTGATGTGATTTTCACCTCTTTTCTGTTAGTTTAGTACTTTTTAATCATTAGCAACAACCGATGTACATGTTCAAATTAAGTCAGTTCAGAGGTATGTTTTTTTCAGTGTACAGAGCAAAAGTGTAACAAACAGAATGGAAGTCAATTACACATGACAACTAACTACAAATGCATGGTCATGGTCAATTGTTTGTGATACTGTGTATGTATACAGCAGGAGTCACCAACGTGGTGCCCGCGGTAGCCCTTAAGGACCACATGAGTAGCCCGTCGGCCTTTACTAAAAAAACCTCCCTAGTGATGGGACATTGTGATTTTCTAGGAATGTTGTAGAAGTGATCAGAGATTAATAGAAATAAAATGTTGCATATTTATATTTAGCAGTTAATTATTTTGAAAGATAATTAACGTGATCAGTGTCTTCATACAAATGATTATCATTAATTATTAAAAAATAACATATTGTAAAGGTAATTTGAGCAAATGTGTTATTTCAGAAGTGTGTATCAAACTGGTAGCCCTCCGCATTAATCAATACCCAAGAAGTAGCTCTCAGTTTCAAAAAGGTTGGTGACACCTGGTATACAGTAATAAATTGTTGTTCAAAACAAAAAGTTGTTCAAAAGACTGAGAAACAGTCAGAACATACTGTACAATATGTCATAACATAACTACAATCTTATGTTACAAACTTATGAAAAACCTCTGCAGTTGACAACTATCAAACCAAGGTATAGAGTTGGTTTTACTGGTGGGATACCAATACTATTTATATGGTAAATGGAGTCCACTTATATAACGCATTATCAACACTATCACAGGGCCCGAAACGCTTTACAGAGGCTCACATTCACACCCATTCACGGGCCCTATCATACACCAATTGGCAGCTGCTGTTATGCAAGGCGCTGCCAGGCCCACTGGGAGCAATTTAGGGTTCAGTGTATTGCCCAAGGACACTTAGCGGAAAGGTGGAGCCAGGACTGGTAGACCCGCTCTACCAGCTGAGCCACAGTTGTATATGTTGGTAATGTTCTGTAATTTCTCATGTATAATGCACATTTCCCCCCCCGCAAAAAAATTGTCAAAAGTCAATAGTGCTCGTTACACATAGGTATAGTAGAAAATGAAAGACTTTCACATTTTATACATGTATGCCGCCATCTAGAGGATATGAAAGAGCTGTACACTTTCATTCCAATATTCCACCGTCCCTTAGAGGTTATGAAAAAAAACACTTTAATTCTAGTATTCAACCTAGAGGATAATTATGAAAAAGGTTTGCCTGCACTTTCATTCCAATATGACAGACAATATGTCCCAGATTATCGCACTACTCGTCACTTTAAACCGCATACACTCCTTGAAGTCTCGACGCCCTTTGCACAATGGTCATTGCACCAGACTATTGCAATATTAGTCATTCGAACTGCTCTAAGTGCTAGAGGACTGCATCTTTTTGCACAATTGTCAAAAAAAAAAAAAAATAAATAAAAAAAAAAAGGTACCGGCATTACCAGATAACTAGCCACCCTTTACTGCTCAGTGACTGTTTTTTTTTGTCAATGTCTATCTGTCTCCAAAGTGTTCTCTGTCAATTGACTGTCTGTTGTCGTACTAGAGCGGCTCCAACTACCGGACACAAATTCCTTGTGTGTTTTTGGACATACTTTGCAAATAAAGATGATTCTGATTCTGATACTGATTCTGACAGGGGTACATATGACTGCATATATGTACAATTGTGCTCATAAATTGACATACCCAGGCAGAATTTGTGAAATTTTTATTTATTTTTATTTTTTTAAATATGACTGATGACTGAACAACAACCATCATTAATTTCTTTATGGTTATGTTTTGTTTAATGATAATGCT
This sequence comes from Phyllopteryx taeniolatus, assembly GCF_024500385.1. NCBI lineage: Eukaryota > Metazoa > Chordata > Actinopteri > Syngnathiformes > Syngnathidae > Phyllopteryx > Phyllopteryx taeniolatus. The sequence continues at coordinate 785,404 of NW_026903173.1, forward strand.
TTTCTGAAATGCTTGATAGTTTAATTTGAATCCCATTAAAATTAAATTAAATGTGTATCGCCTGGTCCTTCATGTTTTCTTTAAGGAATTGTACACATTTGATCAATTCTGGCTGGGTAATCAAACATATGAGCACAACTGTTTTCTCATTTACTAAGTAAAAGTAGGGCTGTGAATTTCAAAATAAGATGATATGGGTTGAAGCAAAATCATGCATTGTAAAAATGTCGTATACATAGGTTGAAGGGTTTTCCAGAATTTTGAGGTCAACTTTGGCAGTGCGTATTATACATGATTACACATGAGAAATTACGGTAATATGGTATTTAATCGTTGGCATCTTACTTTTCACACAGAACTTGGTTGACTGGCAGTTATTTCTTCAGTAGACTTACCTGGCTCCACTAACATCTACTCCCACCATCAGCTGTCCATTCAGTGAGAGCAGTTCATCTCTCAGTCTGATTCTGCCAGACCAGGCGGCTGGGCTCCCTTTTCTCACTTCAGTCACCCAGATGCAGCCCACGCGCATGATGGGGCTATGATCTCTTCTCCTCCTTGGTCCTCCCTTTTTTTTTCCATCAGGATCCCCAAAAATTGGGATGTTTCCAAAGCTAAGACCAAAATCTGATGGATCCTCTTCATTTTTCCTGATAGAAATAGCATGAACCTCAACATCTGATACTCCGTTGTAGGATGACAGGTCGGCTGATGAAGCGGAGTGATCCTCCACGAAGTTGAACTTGATGTATTCTACTAGCTTCTGGATAGCAGACAAACACAGGGGCAAGTTCTCCACATGAAGACTATTGATATTACTGCAACTGTACACTTTATCTGTATCCCCATTCTGGTTACAGGCCTGGGAAAAGAGTAGAAAACATGGTCAAGCAATCAACTCAATTAGCGACATTGTTGTATCAATTTGAAACCATTGTCTAACCCCATTATCTTTGGGGTCAATTTGACTCCATTCAGTGTTAAACGTCTCTAAATATACAGTACATTATTGCAAAAAGTAATCGCTCACTTGCCTTGACTCACATATAATTTCAAGTGATATCCCATTCTAAATCCATATGTTTTATGGCTCAGTGTCCACTTGAAATCAACCCAAAGGTGTTCTATCAGGTTGAGGGCAGGACTATGTCCAGGCCAGTCAAGTTCATCATCCATGTCTTTATGAACCTTGCTTTGTGTACCGTTGCACAGACATGTTGGAACATGTCCAAAATCTATTGGTATGCTGAAGCATTCCAGGTTGGTTTCACTGAAGTTCAAGGGCTAATATTTTGGACATTTCCAACTTTGTGGGAACAGTTTGGAGATGGCCCCTTCCTGTTCCAACATGACTGTGCATCAGTGCACATATCAAGGTTCATAAAGACACAGATGAGAGAGTTTGATGTGGATGAACTAGACTGGCTTGCACAATCCTGACCTCAACACTATAGAACACTTTTGGATGAATTAGAGCGGAGACTGAGAGCCAGGCTTTGTCGTCCACATCAGTGTGTAACCTCACAAATTAACTTCTGGAAAAATTTTCATAAATTCCCATAAACACACTCCTAAACCTTCTGGAAAGCCTTTCCAGAAGTGTTTTAGATGTTATAATTGCATTGGGTGAACCGATGTCATTAAACACTATGGATTAAGAATGGAATGTCACTTAAATTCATATCGGAGTCAAGGAAGGTGAGCAAATACTTTTGGCAATGTGGTGTATTTGGTCGAAGCTGGTGTTTCATTTGGAAGTGCTAAAAAAGCCACGGTCTCACAACGTATGAGACACAATGGTTTTTAGATGACTAGAATAGAAAAGTACTGGTCCCTCCATTCATTCTTAAGAACTCTGTTTTCTGAGTCAACTTTCTGAACAAGCCATGCAATGAATCCTGCAAATCATTTCGGGTAAACAAACGGTTTGATTGGCTCATTATGGTCACGTGATCACAAGTTACTTTAAGATTATGCTTGAATAACAAAGGTGCTCACAAGGCTTTTTTAGCTTTGACACAGTTTGAGTGAAAGAGTGTTAATAATAACACTTTAGCTATCCAAGTAATAAGTTAGAAAAGACCAGACTACTACTAGAGGACTACTCAAATTAGCCAAAGTGAAAAACCTCAGAGAAGCTACTGGTGTGGGATTCTTGAGTCTTTGTTATGATGACTTGGGCTGTTCTGCTATATGTAAATAATAATTGTGTGCTGAGTAGGGCTGTCACGATCAAATTTTTTAATCTATTAAAAACAGATTATACTATTGACTAATCCATCGAATAATCGAGTAATCTTACGCCCATGCCGCTTATCCTCAAGATGGTCGCAGACTTGCTGGAGCCTATCCCAGCTATCTTTGGGCGAGAGGGGGTGCATCCTGAACTGGTCGCCAGCCAATAGCAGGGCACATATAAACAAACAACCATTCGCAGTGACATTCACACCTACGAACAATTTAGAGTCTTCAATTAATCTACCATGCATGTTTTTGGGATGTGGGAGGAAACCGGAGTACCCGGAGAAAACCCACGCAGGCATGGGGAGAACTTGCAAACTTCCCACAGGCGAGGCCAGATTTGAACTCGGGTCCTCAGAACTGTGAGGAAGATGTTCTAACCAGTTGTGCTAACCAGTTGTACAATGTGCCGCCGTGACCAAATCATCTCATTTTAGACTCCTGTGCACACCAAAGGGTCACTTGCATGTATTTGAACCCCTATCCTTCTGGATCTGCGGTGTGCATCCCAGATAGATCATACTTTATGCGTCCCTGCTAATCTCCCCACCAACCTCCCCAATTTGATGAGCTGCATTCTTCCAAGCCGCCCTGCTGTGAGACGGGCACGAAGAGGACGCCTGGTGTATGTCAAGTGGATCTTAAAGTAATTAGCAGGTCCCCTCGAAATCTTGGTTTACACTCATCAAAGAGCCCTTTTCTTCATTTGAACTGACAGCAACCAAAAGGTTGGGGATCCTCTCTCCGAGAAGACCAACCTGAGACAGATCGACAACGGAGTGCAAATGCAACAATGAAGTATTTGCTTAATATTCAAACATGCACGCAAGGCACCACCCACTGGCGTTTGAGAGTACTGCAACCTGTGGACTTCCATTCAGGGTTGTTTTCAACTGAAGATAAAATGTCCGTTTTGATATTTCGCAAACTCTGCAGAAATATTCCAAATGTATGCCTTGATGTCTGTGTCAACTTTACAGGTGCAGCTGCAAGACTTTGAGAGCTGTTTGTCTTGATTTGAAGCCCAAACAGCATGAAATGTGATTGAAACAAACAGTTGATTTGCCAAAACAAAAATTTAAACAATCCTACTATATGCTTGATCTATGAGTGAGAGTACAAAGTTGAGAGTATTTTATATTAAGATATGATTTTTGCATCATTGTTATGGCTAAATTGCAGACTGAATTTCAAGTCGATGGGTGTGGTCTTCTCCAACATTCCCTTAGACACGCCTCGTGGGTATTTAACCCTTGAATCCTGCCTCTCTCATTCGCTCTTTCGTTTCTGGCTCTGTTGCTTTTCCTCTGGCTTGCTTTGGGTGACCTCGGGACGCCCCTCCCCTTTCTTTTTGGTTCAAACACACGGCTGGGCAAACACGAGCCTTGGGGATGGAGAGCCGGCTTCCTAGAAGTTCTCCTTCAAGTTGGGGGTGTCGCTACGGCTGGTATTGGCTAGGACGCCACAGGGTGGAGTTTCCTCTGCATTTTTTGGCCATTTCCAGTAGCCGTTTTTACTTTCCCTTCAGTAACAAGGAACAAAGCAACAACAATAGCGTGTCTGCTAGAACAAATGGACCTAGATGACCAGATGACACTTTTAATTATGCTGCAAAATGGATCGAAAAGGCGGCGGCGTAGGTGCTATGTGGAACCGGGAGGAACGCTGATTACATCATCACAGCATGTGACTAAAACGGAACAATGACGAGAGATGATCTCCGCGGAATTGTACGCGCAGCAAAATTTTTTGCTGTGTGCGCATCAAGCGACGCAGAGGGGCCGCGCAGGCCAATTTGTCGGTCACGTGATGCAATGTGGGCATTGTCGGCCGCGCGAGCGCGGGAGTATAAAGAGGCCTTAAGTAAAACTACGGGACTAAGTTTGGGCAATCTGCCAACACGCATTGGGCCAGCGTGGCAGATTAGGGCCTATTACTTTCTTCATGGCAGTACAACAAAAAACACGGCCCTCATTCCTCAGAGGCCAAAGAGCCTCTGCCTACGGCGGTAAAGGGTGCTAAGAATCACCGTGCTTATTATGGCTGCTTTGGGACTTGGCTATGCTAGGGCAAACATTTTAGGTCAAACCAAAGGACAATCTTTGGAAGTAGCAAGAAAGAAGCAAAAAAGACAAAATGCGCAAAATCGTATTTTTGGGACGCTCAATGTGTGAACGCTAAAGGACGATTCTCAACTAGAAGAGCTACAACATGAGGTAGAAGCCATCGAATGGGATATAATTCAACTTTGTGAAATACGTCGGAAAGATGAAGCTATGTTGACTCTCGATAATGGCCATCTATTTTATTACAGAGGATCAGAAAGCGGACACAATGGTGGAGTTGGTTTCATTCTTAATCAACATATCGGCAATTACGTTACTTGCGTCAAAAGTATTTCCGACAGAATCGCCAACTGTACCATCTCTATTAGAAAGTGTTACTCGCTTCAATTGATACAAATATATGTGCCAACCATCAGCCACACCGACGATGAGGTGGAAGCGTTTTATCCCGTCTTTATAGTCAATCGAAGCACAAGTTTTGAATAGTCATGGGTGACTTTAACGCCAGGATTGACCTTAATGCTGGCGAGAAATCAATTGGATCCTACGGAATGGGATCAAGAGACGAAAGAGGAGAATGCTTAATAGAATTTGCTGACCAACAATGCTTGTACTTTATCAGTTTGTTCTTTAACAAGAAATGGAACAAAGTGGACATGGAAAAGCCCTAAAGGTAACACTAGCATCATAGACTACTTCCTGTCCAACGACAAAGGGGTATTTACGGATTGCACCGCCCTAAACAAATTTGAAATTGGAAGTGACCACAGATTCGTTCAGGTCAAAGTGCAAATCAACTGCCAACTTGAACGAAATAAACTTCTAAAGAGCAAGCTTACCAACCTAAACTTAATTAAAGAAAGAAGCGACGTGTTTCAAATACATTTGACTAATCGCTTTAAAGCTCTACTAATGCTGGAAGACACAAATCTGTCACCATACAACGCCGAAATTGTAAACGGCATTGTTCAAACTGCACACAAAGTAGCGCCATCAACGAGAAAGACGACAACATCCAGAATATCTAAAGCTACTTTTGTCTTAATGAAACATTTATGAGAAATGAAGAAAAGGGGCAGCATTATCAACAAAATGTAATATGTTGAATTGTGCAAAACGATTCTGAAAAAGATACGAGAAGAATTGACAACGTTCGGCTTGTTCAGAAAATGCTTGAAGCTGGACATGGAATTAAAAACGTTAAACGCGCATTAATTCGCCACAAGAAAATAATTTTTGGTTTCAAAATGGCAGATGGAACGATATGTCACAGCCGCCAAGAAATCATACGACTTAAAATAATTTTTTCCAAACGTTTTCAGTGACCGTCAACAAATGATTACGAGAAAGCTAGAAGCAGACCCAGTTCCATGTATCCTGAATGAAGAGGTTGAAAACGATATTAGTTCACTTAAGGCCGGAGAAGCTTGTGGTCTGGATAAAATTTCTGTTGAAATGCTTAAAGCAGGAGGCAACAAACTTAATAAGTTCCTTGTTAAAACTATTTCAACGCTGCTTGGACTTGCGAGAAGTACTGGCGACATGGAAAGATGCAGAAATATTTTGCTACATAAATCAGGCAATAAAATGGACCTAAGAAATTATCGCCCAATAAGCCTGCTCTCAACGATTTATAAAGTCTTTGCAAAGATATTCGACAAGAGAATTGGAATCAAAGTCAATGAAGCACAACTGATAGAACAAGCAGTTTGTGGGGCGGTGGAATTGGGTCGGCGCTGCCCCCACTTTCGCCCATCTCCCTACTGCATCTCTGGAGCTCAGCCACAGTGATCTTTTGGGTTCTTCTTTACCTCTCTTACCAAGGCTCTTCTCCCCCGATTGCTCAGTTTGGCCGGACGGCCAGCTCTAGGAAGGGTTCTGGTCATCCCAAACGTCTTCCATTTAAGGATTATGGAGGCCACTGTGCTCTTAGGAACCTTAAGTGCAGCAGACATTTTTTTGTAACCTTGGTCAGATCTGTGCCTTGCCACAAGTCTGTCTCTGAGCTCTTCAGGCATTTCCTTTGACCTCATGATTCTCATTTGCTCTGACATGCACTGTGAGCTGTAAGGTCTTATATCGAGGAGAAATGGACAGCACCCGAGTTAAATATATGAGTGTCACAGCAAAGGGTCTGAATACTTACGGCTGTGTGATATTTCAGTTTTTCTTTTTTAATAAATCTGCAAAAATGTCAACAATTCCGTTTTTTTCTGTCAATATGGGGTGCTGTATGTACATTAATGAGGAAAAAATGAACTTAAATGATTTTAGCAAATGGCTGCAATCTATAGCAAAGAGTGAAAATTTTAAGGGTGTCTGAATACTTTCTGTACCCTCTACACGTTACACAGTCAGATTCTCTGAATTACTGTTACACGATACATCCATCCATCGATCCATTTTCTGTACCGCTTATCCTCACTAGGGTCACGGTGTTACATGATACATTATATTGTAATAGAAAATACTAGGAATGCTTGAGTATTTTAAAAGTAAGTGCTTTTCTACTTTACTATCCTTACCTGCAGTTGTCGCAGCACGAGTCACACTGTTGCTCAGCATAGACAAGGTCTAGCCACACGCTTGACTCAAGCGAAGGGATCCACCAAGTTCGTTCTGGACTTGGGACGAGGCTGTACCTCTCTGAGGCTGTGCTGCACAATGCTGACACACTACAAATCATATGAATTCCTTATACTGGAATGTTAAACGTACATCTGTGTCCTTCTTACCAGACTACTGTAGAGAGTTATTAGCAGAGGCGGGAGTAAGTCCAAGTCTTATGTATTGTAAATTTCAAGTTTAGGATGAAAGTATTTAAGAGTGTATGTGTGTGTGTGTGTCTAGGAAGAAAGAAAGGTCATGAGATTTCACACATGCAGACCGTTGTCTGAGGCCTCATACATAAGCTTCCTAAATTCCAAGGCCTCCGCACTTCCCCCCACATACACGTTACACCCAATATAATTCCAAGTTACTTCAAAAACGTGCTACGGCTACTTATGCCATTAACCTGATTTTTTATTATTATCCGCATCAGTTTCAAAACGAGGAGGTTTAATACAGTACTTATAAATAGTCTATTTAGCCTGAACCTAAGTGGGACAGACAGTCTCAAAACGGGGATAGGGCGATATGGTCAAAATGTTGTATAATGGTATGAATTGAATTTTCAGAATCATAATCAGAACATTTTCCTGATATTTTCTATGAAAAATGAATACAAATATAAAATAAAACTCAATCTGTCACGTATGGCCAGGAGCTGGACCCAAGAGCAGGCGGAGGCAGATAGATTATGATGAACAGTTTATTAGGAAAGGTAATGGAGGTGGTCCTAAGTGGGTTGGCAGGCAGTGGCAAAGACAGGTGGCAGGCAGTGGTGAGGACAGGAGGCTGGCTTGGCGGCAGGAATGACGTGGCTCAGGAACACGGGGAAACATTGAGAACGAGGAGAGACACAGGAGTCAAAAAGGGAACGAGGAATAGCGGGGCTTACGTGAGGCAGGTGGCCCATGGTACAACTTGAAGAAGCTGCAATACTTTGGCGAGGATTTCCGGGAACAGGTAGACTTATATGCAGGTGGTGATGAGGGCTGATTGGTGACAGGTGCGCGGCTTGAGGAAGGTGCTGAAAGAGAGAGGGGAGGAGAGAGAGAGAGAGGGCACAAAGCGCCATCCAGGCTCCAACAACGGTACTGCAGGGCAGTTCATGACAGTACCCCCCCTCTTAACTGACCCCTCTCGGCGTCCTGCCAGGCTTCCCCGGGTGAGCCGCAAAGAAGTCCTCCAGAAGGGAGTGATCGAGGATGAGCTTCCGGGAAATCCAAGAACGCTCATACCCTTCCCAGTCGACCAGGTACTGGAATCCCCTCCCCCTGGGCCTCACGTCGAGGATGCACGACACTGTGAAGGCCGGATGGTCGTCGATAATCCGACTGAAGTTAAACCTGCTCAGGAATAGTGCCGAGTGAGATTGTCTGGGGTTGAGATGTTTAGCGGAACGGAGGTAAGCGAGATTTTTGTGGTCAGTCCAAATGATAAATGGCTGCTCCAGCCAGTGCCTCCATTCCTCCAGGGCCCATATTATGGCCAGCAGCTCTCGGTTGCCGACGTCATAATTCCTCTCCGCAGGGGACAGGCGACGGGAAAAGAAAGCACAGGGGTGTAGTTTCTGGGTCGTGGGGTCCCGCTGTGAGAGGACAGCTCCAGCTGTCCAACGCTTCAACCTCCACCATGAACTGGAGGAAGGAGTCAGGGTGGCGCAGAATGGGAGCATTGGTGCACAAGGTTTTGAGTTTACTGAATGCTTGGGAGGCTGCCGGGGTGCACTGAAAGGGGGAGCTGGTGGATGTGAGACTGGTGAGGGGGATTGCGACCTTGCTGTAGTTGCGGATGAATCGACGGTAGAAGTTGGCAAATCCGAGGAACCGTTGGAGTTCTTTCTGGGAAGTGGGATGGACCAGTCCGTGGTGGCTTGGATCTTGGCGGTGTCTGGTTGCATTGTCCTTTTGCAATTATGTAGCCGACAAAATGTACTGAGGACAGGTGGAATTCGCATTTTTCAGGTTTGACCAACAGACGGTTCTCAAGGAGGCGCTGGAGGACTTTGCGCACATGCATGCGGTGTTCTTCGGGGTAGCATGAGAAGATGAGGATGTCATCAAGGTACACGAACACAAACCGGTTAAGCATGTCACGGAGGATGTCGTGAATAAATGTTTTGAAAACTGCAGGGGCATCTGTTAATCCGAACTGCATGACCAGGTACTCGAAATGTCCGAGAGGGTTATTGAAGGTGGTCTTCCATTCATCCCCCTCTTGGATACGGATTAGGTGATGGGCGTTTCGGAGGTCCAATTTTGTGAAAATCTGGGCTTCGCAGAGGGGTTCAAAGGACGGGTCGATCAGGGGTAATGGTGACTTGTTTTTTATGGTTATGTCCTTGAGTCCTCAGTAGTCAATGCGTGGGTGGAGAGTAGTGTCTTTTTTCTCCACGAAGAAAAACCCGGCCCCGACCGGAGACGAGGAGGGGTGTATGAGTCCAGCAGCCAGGGAGTCTCGGATGTAATCCTCGATACCTTTTTTCTCCGGATGGGACAGATTGGAAGAATCGTCTGGTAGGAAGTGGAGCACAGTCGTATGGGCGGTGGGGTGGTAGAGAGATTGCCAAGTCCTTGCTGAATACTGGGGAGAGGTCATGATACTCTTCAGGAATCCGTGAGAGGTCCACTGGGGTGACAGAGGGTGGTGGGTCTTCAGAGGGTGGCATAGCTGAGAGCAGACAGTGGGAATGGCAATGGGGACTCCATCCAGTGAAGGATAAATTAGTCCAGTCTATGGCGGGGTTGTGATGTTGGAGCCAGGGAATTCCAAGAACTAAAGGGGTCTCAGGAGAAGGAATGACAAAGAGTGGAATGTCTCATCGCGGTGATTACCGGAAATAAGGAGCGTGATAGGCACAGTTTGGTAGGTGACAGGGGAAATGACTCGGCCATCCATGGCTGTGACTTTTTTCGGGGACGGAAGTGGTTGGAGAGGGATTTGAAGCTGGTGAACTATACCTTCATGAATAAAATTGTCTTTGGCATTGGAATCGATAAGGGCAGTAATGGGGGTGTTATGAGCAGAAACTAGAATGCAAGTGGGAACGGTCATGCGGGAGGGAGAGCTAGAGGAAATGGAGGTTGGGCTCACAACGACGCTCTCAGATATCGGTGAGCCTGGTCTTTTGGCCGGAGGGGGCAAGAGGAAATGAAATGACCTGATCAATCGCAATAGATGCACGACCGCTGGTTGACACGACGCTGGCGCTCATGTGGATCTAAATGTGCTTTTTCAATTTGCATGGGCTCATCGGGTGCAACGGGGAGTGATGAAAGTGCAGTAGACCAGTGGTCCCCAACCACCGGTCCGCGGACCGGTACCGGGCCGCAGAGAAAGAATGACCAATTTATATAATTTCTGTAGTGTTGCAATTCACGTGTCAATGTGTTTTATTTTGAAAATTGACCGGATCTTCTCCGCCGCAACAGCTACGCGTCTCAATTGACACGTCAAGACTGCACAGATCGCTTCCCTTTCCGGTCCCAGCCGGCTCGACTGCTTCTACTTCTGGTCCGAGTGGGCTGCTAATGGCGGCAGAGCTCAAAGAACGAAATCATTTCATAAACTAATTCAGCTCATTACATTTACTGAAAATATTTGTTCTTTTGAACGAAACAATCGCTATAACACTACAAACACTATATCAGGAGTCCTACTTCAAATAACGGGTTTATCGCAACAGTTAACTTTCATGCACCAAGTCTGCTCTGATACAGAGGACTAGACTAGACTAGACTAGAGGACTCTGCATCTTTTACACAATTGTCAAAAAAAAATAAAATAATGTACCGGCATTACCAGATAACTATTAACCCTTTATTGCTCAGTGACTGTTTTTTGTCAACGTCTTTATGTCTCAAAAGTGTTCTCTGTCAATTGACTGTCTGTTTTCGTACTAGAGCGGCTCCAGCTACCGGAGACAAATTTCTTGTGTGTTTTTTGGACATACTTGGCAACTAAAGATGATTCTGATTCTGATACAGTCGTAGGTTTCTGGTCAACACAGGCAGAACTACTCTTACGGAGTTAAAAGTCAGTTTTTTCTTCAGCGACCACCAAAGCTGCATTCCGCTTGGCCAGCCAGTACCTATCAGCTGCCTCAGGAGTCCCACAGGCAAAAAAAGCCCGATAGGACTCCTTCTTCAGCTGGACGGCATCCCTCACCGTTGGTGTCCACCAACGGGTTCGAGGATTGCCACCACGACAGGCACCCGACCACCTTACGGCCACAGCTCCGGTCGGCCGCCTCAGTAATGGAGGCCCGGGAACATGGTCCACTCGGACTCGATGTCCCCCGCCTCCCCTGGAACATGTGCAAAGTTCTGTCGGAGGTGGGAGTTGAAACTCCTTCTGACAGAGGATTCTGCCAGACGTCCCCAGCAAACCCTCACAATACGTTTGGTCCTGCCACGTCGGACATCTTCCCCCACCATCAGAGCCAACTCACCACCAGGTGGTGATCAATTGAGAGCTCCGCCCCTCTCTTCACCCAAGCGTCTAAGACATGCGGCCCCAAGTCCGATGACACGACCACAAAGTCGATCATCAAACTCCGACCTGGGTGTCCTGGTGCCAAGTGCACGTATGGACACCCTTATGCTTGAACATGGTATTCGTTATAGACAATCCGTGATGAGCACAGAAGTCCAATAACAGAACACCGCTCGGGTTCTGATCGGAGGGGGCCGTTCCTCCCAATCACACCATTCCAGGTCTCATTGTCATTTCCCATGTGAGCTTTGAAGTCGATGGAGTCCCCAGCGGCAGAGCTCTCCAGCACCTCCTACAAGGACTCCAAAAAGGGTGGGTACTCTGAACTGCTGTTTGGTGCATAGGCACAAACAGCAGTCAGGATCCGTCCCCCCACCCGAAGGCGGAGGGAGGCTACCCTCTCGTCCACCAGGGTGAACCCCAACGAACAGGCGCCGAGCCGGGGGGCAATAAGTATACCCACACCTGCTCTGCGCCTCTCACCGTGGGCAACTCCAGAGTGGAAGAGAGTCCAACCCCTCTCGAGAGGACTGGTGCCAGAGCCCAAGCTGTGTGTGGAGGCGACTATAACTAGTCGGAACTTCTCGACCTCACGCTCAGGCTCCTTCCCTGCCAGAGAGGTGACATTCCACGTCCCGAGAGCAAGCTTCTGTAGCCGGGGATCGGATCGCCAAGGTCCCTGCCTTCGGCCAACGCCCAGCTCACACTGCATCCGACCCCTCTGGCCGGTCCCACAGGTGGTGAGGCCATTGCTGTCAAACTAAGCAAAATGTTCTGACACCGTGGCATGCTCGGACACCGTGAGAGACTGCAAGATTTCCCAGATGAAAATTTGGTGAAGACGCTGCAAAATCAGATTAGCAACCCAGAGACTTAATTTCCTCCTCATCCACATTTTTTTCCTCTTATTGCGGGTCTGATTATTATTGATTACTTTTTTCCAATTGCTTCGTCATTCAAGCTAGCGTATCCCACCATGACGACCACGCCAAACCGCTGAAAAGACGGAAGGCTAACTCGTCCACTAGCACTACTACTCAGCCCACCCGACGCCCATATTCAAGTCCTCTCCTCCACTGACAAGAAGCTATCACTTCTCGATCTATTACACGGGGAGATTAAGGAGCTCAAAACCATCTTGGAGTTCACACACCAACAAGTCAGAGAGCTAAAAGAGGACAATGCCAAACCGAGGTAGAAGTTGTCAAGAAAGAAAACAAAAAAAATCAAAAAAGCAATGCTGGACTTGCAGCCATCTTTTCCGGCATTTCCAACCGTACATCTGATAATCCAGAGGCTCAAGTAAAAAATGTCGACAGTGCTGAAAATCCCGAAGGAGACTCTTGCTAACATCACCTTCCACCGAGTACACAGACTAGGAGGATCACGAGCAGGGAACCATCCCCGTCCAATAATCGCCAAATTCGAACATTTCCAGCAGAAAGTCATTGTAAAGTCAAAAGGATGGGAATTGAATAAACAATTTGGGATGAATGACCAGTTTCCACGCGAAATCAATGAGCGACGCAAACTCTTGTACCCTCTAATGAAGAATTACCGGGAACAAGGAAAACGCGCCTCACTGGTTGTGGACAAACTATATATAGACGGTCAACTGTTTTTCGCGATTCCAAAGTTACCCCTTGGCTCTTCTACAATGTAATAGATGAGTATGCCTTTCAAGTTTGCTCTAATATTTGGTATATAGTGTAGAAAAAACATATAGTAATTTGTTTAGGGGTGAAAAAAAATAACATTCACGTTCTATTGCACCCTCCACTCACTAACATCGAACATTCCGCTTGTTTTCTTTTTAGTTATCTTTCTCTATTGTACTTCCTTTTCCCTTCTTTTTGGCACCCCCCGCCCCACCACTTACCGAATGCTCACTCGGCACTCCCTCCCCCCACCGTACACATATGTATTTGCAGGCTACTTGTGCTTGTATGTATAACTCGTGAAATATTCCCTTGTTTTTCGTTTCCTTGTTTTGGCTACGCTGAACTCATATACTGTACAACACGTTCAATACCTCAATCCATAATATCTCCTATCACAACTTCATATTACAAGCTACGCAGTAAGAAAGTTCCCAGTAGATATATAATACAGCGGCTGAAATAAGTATTTAACACGTCACCATTTTTCTCATTAAATATATTTCCCAAGGTGATATTGACATGAAAATTTCACCAGATGTTGGGGACAACCCAAGTAATCCATACATACAAAAAAGTTGAACAAATAAGATCAGAAATTAAGTTGTGTATAATAATGTGAAATGACACAGGTAAAAAATATTGAACACTCCAACTGGTATTTATTTAATACTTTGTAAAAAAGCCTTTGTTTGCAATGACAGCTTCATGACGCCTCCTGTATGGAGAAACTAGTCGCACGTGGTGTGATTTTGGCCCATTCCTCCACACAAGCAGTCTTCAAATCTTGAAGTTTCAGTTCTTGCCATAGATCTTCAATTGGATTCAAGTCAGGTGATCGGCTGGGCCATTCTAGAAGCTTTATTTTTTTCTTTGAAACCAATCGAGAGTTTCTTTGGCAGTATGTTTTGGATCATTATCCTGATGAAATGTCCACCCTCGTTTCAATTTCATCATTCTCGTAGATGGCAGCAGATTTTTGTCAAGAATGTCTCGATACATTTGCCCATTCATCCTTCCTTCAATAATGTGAAGTTTACCAGTACCATTTGCTGAAAAGCCCCACACCATCATGTTCCCACCTCCGAACTTCACTGTTGGTATGGTGTTTTTAGGGTGATGTGCAGTGCCATTTCTCCTCCATTATGCATTATGGCATCCAAACACTTCAATTTTGCTCTCATCCGACCAGACTATATTCTCCCAGTATTTAACTGGCTTGTCCAAATGTTGTTCAGCAAACTTGAAACAAGCTTTGACATGCTTTTTTTTTTTTCAGCAATGGGGTCTTGCGTGGTGAGCGCACGTACAGGCCATGACACCGGAGTACATTACTCATTGTTTTCCTTGTGACAACAATAACTGCAAATTCCAGGACTTTTTGAAACTCTCCACAAGTGGTCCTTGGCTCTTGGACAACTCTTCTGATTATTCTTTGCACTCCTCTGTTAGAAATCTTGCGAGGAACACCTAATCGAGGCAAATTAGATATGCGCCTGTAACCAATGCCATCATTATGTTTAAAACGGATCTCTTTTTCATACAAGAAAACCATTTCTCAAAATCTGAAGACAATTACCTTTCCAATTTAAATTTCAGTCAGACCTTTTCAGCTAGCTATAACAGCAGACTAAGAGTTTTTATGCTAAATAGCACAATAATTGACCCAGAAGGCCAATACATAATTGTTCATTCAACTATATTTAACAAATCATAGACATTAGTTAATGTATACACCCTGTCATCGGCCTCATCAAGGACGGTGACGAGTCTGCATATCGACAGGAAGCGGAGCGGCTGGAGCTGTGGTGCGGCCGACACAACCTGGAGCTGAACACGCTCAAGACTGTAGAGATGATCGTGGACTTCAGGAGGCATCCTTCGCCACAGCTGCCCCTCACGCTGTCCAGCTGCCTTGTGTCAACCGTCGAGACCTTCAAGTTCCTGGGAATTACAATCTCCCAGGACCTGAAGTGGGCGACCAACATCAACTCCGTCCTCAAAAAGGCCCAGCAGAGGATGTACTTCCTGCGGCTTCTGAGAAAGCATGGCCTGCCACCGGAGCTGCTGAGACAGTTCTACACAGCGGTCATCGAATCAGTCCTGTGTTCTTCCATCACAGTCTGGTTTGGTGCTGCTACAAAAAAGGACAAACTCCGACTGCAACGGACAATCAAAACTGCTGAAAGGATTGTCGGTACCCCCCTACCCACCCTTGAGGACTTGCACGCTGCCAGAACTAAGACAAGGGCGTGCAAAATCCTCTCGGACCCTCCCCACCCTGGTCACCAGCTCTTCCAGCTCCTTCCCTCAGGTAGGCGCTACCGATCAATGCAAACTAGAACTAGTAGACATTCCAACAGCTTCTTCCCTCTTGCAATCAACTTCTTGAACAGCTAACTTACAATTCCATTACAACAAGCTGGCAATTTTTTGACTTGAGTTCGTTGTCACATTTCTGTATTATGTATTACTCGTGCACTCACTGTAGTTGTCTCGCCGTGCTGCACTATTTGCATATAGTGGCCACTCATGCCAGAGTAGCATCTGCTTCATTTGCACACTGATTGAGGAGTATCTGTAACATTTGCACAACCCTTGTCCCAGATTATAGCAGTACTCGTCACTTTAAACCGCATACACTCCTTGAAGTCTCAGTGCCCTTTGCACAATGGTCATTGCACTGGACTATTGCGTCATTAGCCATTCGAACTGAGGACTCTGCATCTTTTTGCACAATTGTTGTTTGTTGTTGTTTTTTGTCAATGTCTTTATGTCTCCAAAGTGTTCTGTAAATTGACTGTCTGTTGTACTAGAGCGGCTCCAACTACCGGAGACAAATTCCTTGTGTGTTTTGGACATACTTGGCAAATAAAGATGATTCTGATTCTGATCTAATAGTGATGATCTGGCTTTTATTCACACACGTTTTCACATCTGACCAATTTGTTAGCTAATTCAGCCATTTATATAGGTGGCGACTTTAATATAGCACTTACCGTAATTTCTCATGTATAATGCACAGCCATGTATCATACGCACCCCCAAAGTTGACCTCAAAATTCTGGAAAACCCTTCTACCCATGTATAATGCAATTTTACAACACATGATTTTGCTTCTACTCATATGATCAAAACATGAAGTATTATCTGTATTTTGCTGTTTTCTTTTCAAATAATTATTCTGTAGTTAAGCACTTTATTTGAACACGTAATATTTTTTTATTGACTTGTTCTTATTTTGAAATTTACAGCCCTACTTTTAATTAGTAAATTAGAAAATACACAGTTGTGCTCATATGTTTGATTACCCTGGCAGAATTAGTAAGATCTGAACAATTCTTTCAAGAAAACATGAAGGACCAGGCGAAACACATTTAATTTTATTTTAATTGGATTCAAATTAAATGGTCAAGGATTCAGAAAACCATTGTCATTAAACAAAACATAACCATAAAGAAATTAATGATGGTTGTTGTTCAGCCATCAGTCATATTTAAAAAAAAAACAATATTTCACAAATTCTGCTAGGGTATGTAAACTTATGAGCACAACTGTACAATATGCAGTCATACATACCCCTGTCATATTGGAATGAAAGTGTAGGGTACATCTTTTTTTAACCACTAGGTGGCGGTGGCATATTAGAATGAAAGTGTACACCTTTCTCATAACCTCTACGTGACGGTGGCATTTTGGAATGAAAGTGTACAGCTTTTTCATAACCACTAGATGGCGGCATACATTTATACAATATGAAAGTTTTTTCCATGTGTCCCTAAACTTATGTATAATGTGCACTATTGACTTTTGACAATTTTTTGGGTGGAAAAATGTGCATTATACACAAGAAATTACGGTAATCCAACCATAGACCACTCAAATTTAAAAAATACCAAACAATCACAGTCTTCCTGAATATTAGATGAATATATGCGCGATTTCGGACTCGCCGACATATGGAGAATAAAACAAAAAACAAAAAAAAACAAAAAAATCATACAAAAAAGGGAATACACTTTCTTTTCTTCAGTACACCGCTCCATCTGTAGAATTGACTACTTTCTAGCAAATCAGTCGCTCAAAACAGTACTTCCAAAATACATCCAGTAATAATCAGAAATAATGCTCCAATTTCTCTGCCTCAAACTTGAATCAAACATGATACCTTCTCCAACCTGGTGCTTTAACACTCCTCTCGTGAAATAGCCAGAGTTCGATATATTTGTAAGGAAGGAATGGAAAGAGCGGCACGGTGGACGACTGGTTAGAGCGTCAGCCTCACAGTTCTGAGGACCCGGGTTCAATCCCTGGCCCCGCCTGTGTGGAGTTTGCATGTTCTCCCCGTGCCTGCGTTGGTTTTCTCCGGGCACTCCGGTTTCCCCCCACATCCCAAAAACATGCATGAATTGGAGACTCTAAATTGCCCGTAGGCATGATTGTGAGTGCGAATGGTTGTTTGTTCCTATGGCTGGCAACCAGTTCAGGGTGTACCCCGCCTCCTGCCCGATGAGAGCTGGGATAGGCTCCAGCACGCCCGCGACCCTAGTGAGGAGAAGCGGCACAGAAAATGGATGGATGGATGGATGGAATGGAAAGATTTTCTAGCTATGAATAATTTCACAGCTATATCCCCATCCTTACTTTGGGAAACAGGGAAAGCTGTAATTGGAGGCAAAATCATTTCATACTCTTCCTGCAAGAAAAAACAAAAACAAAAGAGCAAATCGGAGATGAAAATCAAACAACGCGCAGAAAAATATGCAATGAATCCGACAGACCTACTTCGGAACCAACTTTATAATGCTAAACAACAACTTGATTGTATATTATCAAAAAGAACAGAATTCCTACTACAACAGCTAGGATACACTAATTTTGAGCAAAATAATAAATCAGGAAAATGTCTCGCAAACCAACTTCAACGTAACAAAGAAACAACACTAATTACAACCCTACAAGATTCAAATGGCAAATTTACTCAATCACCACAGGATATTAATGATAAAAAAATAAAGCTACGACTGTAGCTTATATTCATCCCACAATAAGCTGAATAAAAACAACATTGAAATGACATAATGCAGAGTTACATAATGCCTTAAACGATATGGCAACAGGTAGAGCTTCAGGCAATGATGGATTTTCCACAGAGTTCTGGTCTATACATGAACTACTATTTTTCAGAACGGTGACAGAGATAAAAGATAACTGTCTAATTAGAAGCCATATGAATACAGCTGCAATAAAACTACTACTGAAACCAGGGAAAGACCCCACTCATCCAGCTAATTACCGACCGCTGTCACTAATCAATATGGACATCAAAATCATTTATAAGGCTTTCGCCAACAGACTAGAGAAAATTGTCAGAAAGGTAAAACAGAAGGGGGGCTTGATGCACCCAACTTCAAACACTATTACTTAGCTAGCCAAATATAGTACCTCATTAAATGGTTACATCCAAATGTTGAACAACAATCTTGGCTGGAACTAGAACAGATAGACTGCAATAGCACCAGACTTTCAAATGTCCCATTTATCAGTACGTCTCAAACGGCACAATTGTTTTAAGAATCCGATTATTGCAGCCACGCTATCAGCTTGGTGGAAAAGTCTAGAAACCACACTATCTCAGTCACCACCATATCATTCCTCCCCAATATGGCACAATCCCGATTTTGAGATTAACATAATACTCCTTTACTGCAACACATGGGAACAAAGTGGAATTGTCCGCCTACATCACTTATTCAAAAATAATGCATTCATGTAACGTGAAAGTTATTCTAAGAATTTCAAATTCGAGGTATTAACTTCCTTCAATACTATAAACTAAGAACAGCAATCCTAAAAAGATTTTCAACACGTGAATACTGTAGAACTACCTGTTTTTTGTTCAGAAAATAGTAGCACTACTCCCACAAAACAAAAAACTCCTTTAATAGTATACAAATGAATCTCAAGTACTAATTCAAGACACTTACCAATCAAAACATGGGAAAATACCTCTCAGTGTCTACTGACAATGATTACTGGGTACAAATCTGTAGAAATACATTCTCAATGACAAAAAAACAGTAATTTACAGCTAATCCAGTTCAAAGTACGCCATAGATCACACATTACGCAATATAGTATGCATAAAATGGGCTATTCAAAATCAAACACACGCAATCATTGTACTGAAAAGGCTCCAAACACTTATTTTCATGCTCTTTGGCATTGTACACCTGTACAGAAAGTGCTTCTGAAGTCGGAAGCCTGATAATACCACGATTTATGCCTGTATCAGACTACAAGACAAATTTGGCCTTTCCCGATTGCACTATGTCAGACTACTGCCATCAAATCTTGTAGTTTCTCGGGCAAACAGTGGCAACACTACATGACATTTATTCTGATAGCACCGTATCCCGTCTTTTACGATCAGTGGGCTTTAACTTGTCAAATCAAACACTGTCGGAGATGTGGAAGCAGAAAACGTAGGGCCAAATCGTTGGTCATGGATTATGTCACACTACAAGAATTTTTGTCGTTCCTGACGAAATATGTCGGGCCCGATCTGGGAAATCGGCTGCGATAGCTAATCGGGCTAATATCGAGGCTAAAATCCTGTAGTGTGATCTGGGCATAAGTCTAGTCTTGCACCGGTCATTTCTGTGGCACAGTCATAATCATAATTGTGAATAAATTACGGCTTCAATGTCATTTTAATGTTTTTATGACATCAACCTTGTAATGGCGGATGCAGTTGCAGCCTGAGTCAGAGAACTAGTACATGAGATTTCGACGTGCCATTATTAAAAATATGTGCGTCTCTGGATTAATTCGCCTTTGCCAATTCTGTTTTCAAACCCTGGTAAAGAAAAAAAAAAGTCTTAAATCAGATTAATCAGATCTCAAACGTCAAAATTAAAACTCTGCACTATATTTTCCAAACAAACAAATAACATTACTGATAGATTGAATTGGATAGTTTATGTATGGACAATAGTTTTGGTTTCTATTTTGTGCAATGTACGTCTTTTCTTGCTTGCTATTTATATTACATATTCATATTTCCTAGGATCCTGTTCATGGACTTCCGCTCTGCATTCAACACCATCATCCCCGAACTCCTCCTCCAAGCTTCTCTAACTCTTGCCTGCCATCTGCCACTGGATTTATAGCTTCCTGATGGGCAGGACACAGCAGGTGATGCTGTATTTCTACCGCCACCCTGTAGGTTAACGCCGGCGGTGGCGGACGTTGTTAACCCGGGCCATGACCGATCCAGTATGGAATTCTTTGGATGAACGCTCATATTTGTTTGGCAATGTTTTCAGCCGGATGCTCTTCCTGACGCAACCCTCTGCATATATCTGGGCTTGGGGCAGGTCTATAGTGTGAACTGGCTTGTGCCCCCCATAGGGCATATCATCATTATTACCCCATTTTTAATTTTTAAGATCACCCCACTGGCCAGCATGCAGCTATGGGGGAGCAGGGTGGGGGGCACATGCATGAATGATCGAGCATGGGTAGAGATGGATTCAGATCTGCTGACATATTTAAGTCGGCCGCGGTTATCACCAGCTCATTCTGTATTCAATCAGGCTGTTAAATATGTGTCAAGCACGCACAGATTGCTTTCTCCATGCATGCGAGACAGTCATTGCGCCTCACTTTAAAGCAAATAAATTAATAATCCACTTTGAATGGTTGAAAATAAAATCTTCAGTATTTCTGCCCACGGGCACAGACAGCCCCTTTGGTTAAACATGCCGGCTGTGTGCATCTGTGAGATTACAACAACCCGGTGTAATCCGCCCCTTCACAGAGATACGTCACGTGTCGCCCCGGATTTGCGCTAATATGGACAATAGAGCCCTTTGTCTTTGTAGTGTATCCAATTGAATATAGCTGGAAAAGGATTTCCAATAATTGTATTCTGTTTTTAATTTCCGTTTCACACAACCTCGCAACGTCAATGGAATTGGGGTTTGTGCATTTAGAGTCAAATCCTTCGAAACATTTTGTTTCCCCCCCGTGGTCCAATTGATCCCGAACATAATACGTTTTACTATTCTTGATAACAGAAACTGCTTTCATTCCAAATATTTTGATAGGACAAATACAGACTACTGTAATTACAACCCCAATTCCAATGAAGTTGGGACATTGTGTTAAACATAAATAAAAACAGAATACAATGATTTGCAAATCATGTTCAACCTATATTTAATTCACTACACTACAAAGACAATATATTTAATGTTCAAACTGCTAAACTTTATTGTTTTTAGCAACTAATCATTAACTTGGAATTTTATGGCTGCAACACGTTCCAAAAAAGCTGGAAAGGTGGCAAAAAAGACTGAGAAAGTTGAGGAATGCTCATCAAACACCTGTTTGGAACATCCCACAGTTGAACAGGCTAATTGGGAACAGGTGGGTGCCATGATTGGGTAGAAAAGGAGCTTCCCTGAATTGCTCAGTCATTCACAAGCAAAGATGGGGCGAGATTCACCTCTTTGTGAACAAGTGCGTGAGAAAATAGTCAACAGTTTAAGGACAATGTTCCTCAACGTACAATTGCAAGGAATTTAGGGATTTCATCATCTGCGGTCCATAATATCATCAAAAGGCTCAGAGAATCTGGAGAAATCACTGCATGTAAGCGGCAAGGCCGAAACCAACATTGGATGCCCGTGACCTTCGATCCCTCTGCATCAAAAACCGACATCAATGTGGAAAGGATATCACCACATGGGCTCAGGAACACTTCAGAAAACCAATGTCAGTAAATACAGTTCGGCGCTACATCCGTAAGTGCAACTTGAAACTCTATTATGCAAAGCAAAAGCCATTTATCAACAACACCCAGAAACGCCGCCAGATTCTCTGGGCCCGAGCTCATCTAAGATGGATTGATGCAAAGTGGAAAGTTGTGGTCCGACAAGTCCACATTTCAAATTGTTTTTGGAAATTGTGGACGTCGTGTCCTCCGGGCCAAAGAAGAAAAGAACTATCCGGACTGTTATGGACGCAAAGTTCAAAAGCCAGCATCTGTGATGGTATGGGGCTGTGTTAGTGCCAATGCTATGGGTAACCATTAATGCTGAAAGGCACATACAGGTTTTGAAGAAACATATGCTGCCATCCAAGCAATGTCTTTTTCATGGACGCCCCTGCTTATTTCAGCAAGACAATGCCAAACCACATTCTGCACGTGTTACAACAGCGTGGCCTCGTAGCAAAAGAGTGCAGCTACTAGACTGGCCTGCCTGCAGTCCAGACCTGTCTCCCATTGAAAATGTGTGCCGCATTACGAAGCGTAAAATACGACAACGGAGACCCCGGACTGTTGAACAGCTGAAGCTGTACATCAAGCAACAATGAAAAAACTTCAACAATTAGTGTCCTCAGTTCCCAAATGTTTATTGAATGTTGTTAAAAGAAAAGGTGATGTAACACAGTGGTAAACATGACCCTGTCCCAGCTTTTTTGGAACGTGTTGCAGCCATAAACTTCTAAGTTAATCCTTATTTGCTGGCGGCACGGTGGAGACTGGTCAGAGCGTCTGCTTTACAGTTCTGAGGACCGGGGTTCAATCCCCGGCCCCGCCTGTATGGAGTTTGCATGTTCGCCCCGTGCCTGCGTGGGTTTTCTCCGGGCACTCCGGTTTACTGCCACATCCCAAAAGCATGGTAGGTTAATTGAAGACTCTAAATTGCCCATAGGTGTGAATGTGAGTGTGAATGGTTGGTTGTTTATATGTGCACTGCGATTGGCTGGCAACCAGTTCAGGGTGTACCCTGCCTCCTGCCCGATAATAGCTGGGATAGGCTCCAGCGCTCCCGCGACCCTTGTGAGGATAAGCAGCTCAGATAATGGATGGATGGATGATTATTTGGTAAAAACAATAAAGTTTATCAATTTGAACATTAAATATTTTGTATTTGTAGTGTATTCAATTAAATATAGGTTGAACATGATTTGCAAATCATTGTATTCTGTTTTTATTTATGTTTAACACAATGTCCCAACTTCATTGGAATTGGGGTTGTATATAAAAACATTAAATGACCAAAGCTATATTTCAAATTTAAGATCACTCATTAAGAACTTCAGGTGACCTGCATATTTCTCGACAGTCACGTAATATTCTGGAAGTACAAGGGGGTCAGTGTTTATTTTTAATTTAATGGGCTATTTAAAGCAACAACAAACAAACATTGACATACCTCACGTAAAGTTAGCCAGCAATGTAAAATATAATTACATTCTGGAGGTTTCAATGGTCGGCGTCAAATTGACCCCAAGGACAAAAGATGTTAGCAAATGTGAAGGTAACATGAGGGTTAAGCATGTTCATATTGAAGATACTGATTTTCACAGACAGGACAGTGTAGGAAAATGCATGCTACCAACAAACTGCAGAAAAACAGAAGGAGGTGAAGTACCTTGCTGGCACAAGTTTCCAGATTCAAATTTTCCTTAAGGTGTGATCTTTCGGCATGAGCTCCAAGCCACTCGTTGAGAAGTGAAAGGATACTGAGGGCATTGTCCTGGGATATGGGCATTCTGGCATCCTAGGCCTGTGGGAGAATTCCTCACCAACAATAATGTTGATGCTATCAAATGTCCATGCAGGCACAAGGAATCAGTGTACCCTGACGGCCTTAAATTAATCTCTAAAACACCATGATAGAGCCAACAAGTCAGTCTCAGTACATATCAAACAAACTCAAACTTGTGTTCAATATTACAGATTGTGGAGGATGGTTGGGGTGCTTGTATAGGGCTTCTTGGGTTTTTGCAGCATCCCACGAATACCTAAAAAGGACAAAATTACATTTAGTAATCAGACATTAGTCTATTTAACAGCACTGTTTTAGTTAAACAAGGCTTATCCTCTGAATCATTCTAACTTGTGAATAATCATCCAAAATGTCCACACCCTCAAAAATCAAGTACAATAGTTGATTGCCTGCACCTCAGGGTGGAAAAGGGAATTTAGCACTCTGAGAAATACGAGCATGTCAACAGGAATGCAGTTTCGTTTGAAAGAGTGGAAAGCTGAGTTGACAAACTTTCATTTTGATTGGGTTATTAGAGAGACACGAGGTACTAAA
This sequence comes from Phyllopteryx taeniolatus, assembly GCF_024500385.1. Lineage (NCBI taxonomy): Eukaryota > Metazoa > Chordata > Actinopteri > Syngnathiformes > Syngnathidae > Phyllopteryx > Phyllopteryx taeniolatus. Next base: position 809,590 of record NW_026903173.1, read on the forward strand.
TGGTTCACAGTTTACCATTAAAAATACTGTTTTCAATTGTTATTATGGTAATACCCTATTTAGAGTTTCTGACAGTAAATGGATCTGCAGCCGGTACCTCTTTGTAAATAGTTGTGTTACAGGTGTAGTATTCAGTTAAAAAAAAAAAAAAAATTTTTTTGTTATATACCTGATTGTTAATACTGTCTGTGTGACCTGAAAGTAGAATATTATCAAAATTCTGTTTTGAAAATACATCCTTCTCTGTCCTCATCAAAAGCCTCTAATAAATAATTATTTTACAACTGGGTGCGGCGGGACAAGAATAGTCAATCATAGAGTGTAGTGACAGAATAGTCTGTCAATCGTTTGCACACACCCACTGCTCACAAGGAGGCTCGTGGGGATGTACCACAGCCTCTCACTGAGTAAACTTACAGTTTCTTGGCTGGATAATTTAATTTCCGTTAGCAGAAAAAGTTAAAAAGAACGAATTGGACAGGTCTCTTGGCGGCACAGTGATGAACTGGTTAGCACATCTGCCTCACAGTTCTGAGGACCCAAGTTCAAATCCGGCTTGCATCTGTGAAGTTTACATGTTCTTCCCGTTCCTGCGTGGGTTTTTTCCAGGTACTCCGATTTCCTCCCACATCCCTAAAACATCCATGGTAGGTTAATTGAAGACTCTAACTTGCCCGTAGGTGTGAATGTGAGTGTGAATGGTTGTTTGTTTATATGTGCTGTGCCCTGCGATTGGCTGGCAACCAATTCAGGGTGTACCCCACCTCTCGCCCGAAGATAGCTGGGATAGGCTCCAGCACGCCCGCGACCCTAGTGAGGATAAGCGGTACGGGAAATGAATGAATGAATGAATGGACAGCGCTCTACTTCAAATAAATGGTCCAGATTTATAAAGTTGGTGTGCATGGCTGAGCTCGGATAACCACCGCGTACATCACGTCACCGTTCTGACCGCATCGTCAGGTAAGTTGATCACCTCTCTTATATATTTAATTGACTGTACATTCCAAAAAACACAACATCGAACCGGTAACATTTCATGTAACGTTGACATTAGTGCTGTGACATTTTCAGACTGTTTCATCTCTAGAAGAGACATATCTACTGATCTGCTTAGTAAAATATAGCAAGGACTCTTTATTAATTATTAATAGTATTAAATACTATTGCTGCTATTTTACCAAATTATAGTATATTGTTTTGCAGTGGAGGCCTTTGTTGTACAATTACTGTCCTACCCAAAAACAAATGTTAAAAACATAACTGAAAACCTAATAATGTCAGAGATCATGTCCATGACCACTACTACTCACTGAACAATGTCCAGAGTAGAGGCTGATAGTCATTCTGGTATTTGAGGCAATTCTAAATCAGATTGAGATGCTCTCGGTCTCTCTCGCTCTCTCTATCTCTCTCTCTCTCCCTCTCAAGACAACAGAAAAGTCGACTGGTTAGAGCGTCTACCTCACAGTTCTGAGGTCCGGGGTTCAATCCCCGGCTCCGCCTGTGTGGAGTTTGCATGTTCTCCCCGTGCCTGCGTGGGTTTTCTCTGGGCACTCCGGTTTCCTTCCACATCCCAAAAACATGCATGGTAGGTTCATTGACAACTCTAAATTGCCCGTAGGTGTGAATGTGAGTGCGAATTGCTGTTTGTTTGTATGTGCCCTGCAATTGGCTGGCAACCAGTTCAGGGTGTACCCCGCCTCCTGCCCGATGATGGCTGGGATAGGCTCCAGCACGCCCACGACCCGCGTGAGGAGAAGCGGCTCAGAAAATGGATGGATGGATGCATATATATATATATATATATATATATCCCACATTACACAAATTCCAGTTTTCACCCACAAGTCCACATCTTCTCACTTGAAAATACCCACATATTTCCCACATTAAGTCAAATTCAACATTTTTCCCCTCCTTCTTTCACATTTCTTGACCGATTCAAACCGCTTCAACAGCAAAATATTTTCCACATTCCCCACATTACCCAAATTCCATATTTGTCCACATTCAAATATCCACGTTTCACACATTAAGACACATTTTACATTATTCCTTCCTCCTTCAACATTTCTTGACTGATTCAAACCATTCCAACGACAAAATATTTTCCACATTCCCCCAATTCCCACTTTACACAAATTCCACAGTTTTCACCCACATTTCACACTTTACCATATTAAAATACCCACATTTTTCCCACATTAGGACAATTTCTACATTATTCCCTCACGCTTCCACATTTCGTGACCGATTTAAACCATTCTAATTTCAAACTGTTCAGCTCAATAAACTTCATTCCATATCATTAAATATCATTCCACATTATTCCAGATAATTTTATATAATTCAACGTCATTCTAAATCATTCAATATGATTCAATACCATTCCAAATGATTTCATTCACCATTTCACCATTCACACGCAATTTCTCCAGAAATAGTTTGTTATTAATAGTCTGAAAAATAGTGATTAAATCCTTCAGTGAATGGAAATTAATAGTCCCGAGAAGAAATGGGGAATCTTGGCTGACCATTTGGTGTAAACTTAACTACAAAGAGAGAGTACAGCCACATCTTTGGCAATTAGAGATGAAAAAAAAATAAAAATAAATACAGGCTACCACAAGACCACACTGTAATTACTATGTAGAGCTAAATAAAGTGTTGAGCTCTGTGGTACCATCTGTCTATACTATTCAAGTACATTGCGTGGTGGCAGGCAGGGGCCTGCTCTCCCGGAGCATAGTTTTAAAATCGCATGTTTACTAGGCATTACTGTGTTTTTGCAATTGTCAGCGATGTTTGTACAAAACATTACCTCAACAAGTGTACAATAGATTGATATTTCAACATTCGCAAAAGCCTATTAAAACTTTATGATTCAAAATAAATGGATGTCCGGCAAATACCCAGTTCAACAGTGTCATATCTCTTGTTGGTGCTCTTTGTTATAGCTCTTGGGAAAACAATGCCGAGGTGGGTGTGTTCAGGAAATTCAGCTGAGAAATCAACTTTGTGCATCACAATAGAAAAATGGTAAGCTGTTCTCTTTCATTTATTTAGAACATACAGTCTGAGTTGGCAAAATTAAACTACAAGGCCAGTGCATTGACAACTAATGATTCCACACATGAAATACAAGAAATGACCAAAAATCATACCTCAAGTTAAGAAAGACAATCCAAAATGCTGTGAGGAATATAAATGTAGTATGTATACACTTATTGAGTGAAACTGTAACTCATGGGATGAAAAGTAATCATCAAATCTGGTTATCATTTTTTAAACAATTGTTAACCTAACAAAACCTAACCTACCAAATGTGCAAGGAAGGTGTTAAATGAAGATTAATTAACTTTATTCTTTTGGACTCAGTAAAGGAAAAGAGTTCAAGTTCACTCCATCGAAACAAATATTGCCCTGTGATTGACTGGCGCTAGGCCTGTCAGGATAATTACTATATCGATAAATAAAATGGACACGATACTTTTCGATAACAGAGACACTTAAGGGAAAGTTAACTGTTTATTATGTTCGCTAGTCAGAGCTAAGGAGCTAAACAGCTCACTCAACTGTGGCGGCGTCGTTTAAAACATCAGCACCTAGCTCTGAGTGGTTGAGTGTGTTAGTGTCCAAATAACACACATGGGAAAGTTTACTGTTTATTAGGCATTACCTCAGCGGCACACGTTATTCAGCCAGTTATGACTTACATATTTGATTGACAGGTGAAGGGCACCTTCAGTGGACCAACAACACAGTCCTGCAAGGCGAGGGCGGGCCCGTATTTTTCGATTTCAGAGGCATTCATTAAAAAAAAAAAAAAAAAAAAAAAACAATTATACTGTCATTTATCATTATAGTTTTGGGGAAAATATAGCGTGCTAAAAATGTGTTATTGTGACAGGCCTACTGGTGACCAGCCTAGGGTGTACCGCTTCTCACCCAAAGTCAGCTGGAAGAGGGTCCAGTTACCCACGACCATACAAGCAGTAGGGCTGCACGATATTGGAAAGAAACGACGTTGCAATCATTTTTAAATTGATATTCTTCCAAACTAAAAAGCCCTTTTAGTCATTTAAATTTTACTTTTATGATGGGACAAGATTATTTACCTGAACAATTGTAAAATGGGAATGCATTAACCACTCTGTTTTATGTTTTAGACTGACCTATATTTCTCATCCAATCCTATCCTCCCCTCCCCCTGCTATTGTGACCATATGGCCAGAGATTAGAAAAAAAAATAAAAAATTGCATGTTCCAAATGTAATGCAGTGACAGAATAAAGGTTGTAAACATAATGTTCAAAACATGTTTTGATCTAAACTAAGTCCACCAGAATTTTAGCATTAGTCCATCAGATATATTGGATGCTTCCAAAATTGTTAAAATACAGGCAAAAAAAGCCGAGTTAACTTGTGTAGGTTACTGAATCAACAATAAACACACAAGGAATTGGTTGATAGGAGTTAGTGTCATTTGAGTACTTTAACAGAAATACTGTACACTGTGTATATACATAAAATGATTGAAGATAGTAACACAAATGTAAGTCAATAAATACATAAATAATGCAGGGATACTGATGGAACAGAAAGCCCTTGCACAAACATACTGCATAGCAAAGTGTCAATACTACCATGGTGAATTTAGTGATATTGACTGAACAAAAGAGTGCAAAAGAAGAATGTTCTTATAAAGGTCAAGAACAGAGAATGCAAGCAAAGTCCTCTCACCCAATAACAGTGACCTCTGACCTCAAAAATCCTCTTCCGGATGGATGGACATAGATGAGTGGATAAGTGCCCCAATACTTTTGTCCAATTTTGTTATTTAGTGGATGTTTACCTATGCCTAGTGCAAAGCATAACGCAGAAACAACTGATTTCTACAAAGCTTTACAGGTCGGTATTAGCAGAGAGAACATTAGCAAGGCACATTCAAAGCGTTACTATTCTGGATTAACCGGAAAACATATATCTCTATGCAGCTGTTATCTGAGTAAGGCGGCACGGTGAACGACTGGTTGGCACACCCGCCTCACAGTCCGATGACACGACCACAAAGTCGATCATCGAACTGTCCTGGTGCGTGTGGACACCCTTATGCTTGAACATGGTGTTCGTTATGGACAATCCGTGACGAGCACAGAAGTCCAATAAGAGAACACCGCTCGGGTTCTGATCGGAGGGGCCGTTCCTCCCAGTCACGCCCTTCCAGGTCTCACTGTCATTGCCCACGTGAGCATTGAAGTCCCCCAGCAGAATGATGGAGTCCCCAGCGGGAGTGCTCTCCAGCACCCCCTCCAAGGACTCCAAAAAGGGGGGGTACTCTGAACTGGTGTTTGGTGCATAGGCACAAACAACAGTCAGGACCCGTCCCCCCACCCGAAGGCGGAGGGAGGCTACCCTCTCGTCCACCGGGGTGAACCCCAATGTACAGGCGCCGAACCGGGGAGCAATAAGTATACCCACACCTGCTTGGGGCCTCTCACCGTGGGCAACTCCAGAGTGGAAGAGAGTCCAACCCCTCTCGAGAGGACTCGTACCAAAGCTCAAGCTGTGCGTGGAGGCGAGTCCGACTATATCTAGTCGGAACTTCTCGACCTCACACACCAGCTCGGGCTCCTTCCCTGCCAGAGAGGTGACATTCCACGTCCCACCTTCTGTAGCCAGGGATCGGATCGCCAAGGTCCCTGCCTTCGGCCCAGCTCGCACTGCACCCGACCCCTATGGCCCCTCCCACAGGTGGTGAGCCCATGGGAAGGGGGACCCATGTTACCCTTTCGGGCTGTGCCTGGCCCCATGGGTGCAGGCCCGGCCACCAGGCGCCCTCCTTCGAGCCCCAACTCCAGGCCTGGCTCCAGAGGGGGGCCCCGGTGACCTGCATCCGGGCAAGGGAAACCTGAATCCATTAATTGTACTCGTCATAGGGGTTTTTGGAGCCGTGCTTTGTCTGGTCCCTCACCTTGGACCTGTTTGCCATGGGTGACCCTGCCAGGGGCATAAAGCCCCAGACAACTTAGCTCCTAGGATCATTGGGACACACAAACCCCTCCACCACGATAAGGTGACGGCTCAAGGAGGAGGGGTTTGTTATCCTATGCCAAAAATATTTTACAAAAAGAAACGTAATTTTATGTTTATGTTTGATAATATCTAAAACAAGCTGTACCGAACTTCTGTGTTCAACTGGGATCGCCGATCCATTTTCTACCGCTTATCCGAGGTCGGGTTGCGGGGGCAGTAGCTTTAGCAGGGACGCCCAGACTTCCCTCTCCCCAGCCACTTCATCCAGCTCTTCCGGGGCGATCCCACGCCGTTCCCAGGCCAGCCGAAAGACATAGTCTCTCCAGCGTGTCCTGGGTCGGTGGGACGTGCCCGGAACACCTCACCAGGGTCCGGGAGGCATCCGAATCAGATGCCCCAGCCACCTCATCTGGCACCTCTTGATGTGGAGGAGAAGCGGCTCTACTCTGAGATCCTCCCGGATGACCGGGCTTCTCACCCTATCTCTCTTGTTCTTTGGGTCACGACCCGCAACACAGGTGAAGGTAGGAACATAGATTGACCGCTAAATTGAGAACTTCGCCTTGCAGCTTAGCTCCTTCTTCACCACAACGGACCGATACAAAGTCAGCATCACCGATCCGCCTGTCGATCTCCCGTTCCATTCTTCCCTCACTCGTGAACAAGACCCCAAGATACTTCAACTCCTCCACTTGTGGCAGGATCAGAGTTAATTTATCGCAAGTATTTGTTAACATATAGGGCTATACGTACTGTATATAATGCACAAATTAATATAAATCCTCCAGCCTGACGCGACAAAAAAAAAAAAATAATATTGAAGATTAAATGTATTTTAAATGAGTTTGCCACTATTCATCTTATTTCCAGAATTCTTGTGGAAGGAAGCATGTTAGGGCAGAAGAGTGAGCACGCCTGAGGCTGGCTGGCTGTTCCAGCGTCTAAAAAAACAACAACATTTAAACACTTTTAATGACCGTTTTCAAAGAAGCAACAATAAACTGTCACACTCACTTGTTTTCCTCCGTTCCGCTATTGTATGACTGATTTAGAAAAATAAAACGCCAAACTGCACTAGGGGGGGAAAAAAGAAAGAAAAAAAAAAGAAATGTATACTACCTTGGGCTGCATGGCGATGAATTTCGAAGCTGGGTGTCCATTCCAGATTAAAGCGCCCCGGAAAGCTCATGTTCGCATAGGAAACAAAATATATATCTACTTTTTTGCGTCAAACTCCACTACATCTACGCCGAATTCGCACAGCGTTGGCAAAGAAACGGCACCGCACGCCCAATCTTAGTCGAAATAAAACATGTCCGACGTCAATAAAATCATTCCATTCGTCTGTTGTTTGTATCTCGTGTCTAGTGTGCCCTTATCCGAAGTTATGTTTCAAATAGTTTGGGGAATCAAGCGGCGTTTGGCAGCCTTTCTGTCGGCTACAGGCGGGGCCAAAACACACGCAGAGTGCTACGTTGTTATTTACCCTCCGCCTCCCAGACAGTTGTCCTCTTGTGGCACACGAACTTTAGATTGTAATGTATGTTATATATATTTATATATAGAGAGAGAGAGTGGTTACGGAAAGTATTCAGACCCCCTTAATTTTTTCACTCTTTTTGTTATTTTGCAACCATTTCCTAAAATCATTTAATTTTTTTCTCCCCCACATAAATGTACACATAGCACCCCATATTGACAGGAAAACAAATGGAATTGTTGGGATTTTGGTTGATTCATTCAAAAAGAAAAGCTGAAATATCACATAGCCATAAGTATTCAGACCCTTTGCTCAGTATTTAGTAGAAGCACCCAAGTTTTTCACACATGGATTTGGGGATCGTCTGCCATTCCTCCTCGCAGATCCACTCCAGTTCTGTCAGGTTGGATAGTGAACGTTGGTGGGCAGCCATTTTCAGGTCACTCCAGAGATGCTCAATTGGGTTTAAGTCAGGGAGCAAACGGAGTTGTTCTGAAGTCACTCCTTCGGTATTTTAGCTGTGTGCTGAGGGTCATTGTCTTGTTTGAAGGTAAACCTTCAGCCCAGTCTGAGGTTCTGAGCACTCTGGAGAAGGTTTTTGTCCAGGATATCCCTGTAATTGGCCACATTCATCTTTCCCTTGATTGCAACCAGTCGTCCTGTCCCTGCAGCTGAAAAACACCTCCACAGCATGATGCTGCCACCACCATGCTTCACAATTGGGACTGTATTGGACAGGTTCCTGGTTTTCTCCACACATGCCACTTATAATTAAGGCCAACAGTTTCTATCTTGGTCTCATCAGACCAGAGAATCATATTTCTCACCATCTTGGAGTCCTTCAGCTGTTTTTTTTTTTTTTTAGCAAACTCCATGCAGGCTTTCATGTGTCTTGCACTGAGGAGAGGCTTCCGTCGGGCCACTCTGCCATAAAGCCCCGACTGGTGGAGGGCTGCAGTGATGGTTGACTTTCGAGAACTTTCTCCCATCTCCCGACTGCATCTCTGGAGCTCAGCCATAGTGATCTTTGGGTTCTTCTTTATCTCTCTCACCAAGGCTCTTCTCCCCCAATTGTTCAGTTTGGCCGGACAGCCAGCTCTAGGAAGGGTTCTGATAGTCCCAAACGTCTTCCATTTAAGGATTATGCAGGTTACTGTGCTCTTAGGAACCTAAAGTGCAGCAGAAATGTTTTTGTAACCTTGGTCAGATCTGTGCCTCGCCACAAGTCTGTCTCTGAGCTCTTCAGGCAGTTCCTTTGACCTCATGATTCTCATTTGCTCTAACATGCACTGGGAGCTGTAAGGTCTTATATAGGCAGGGGTGTGGTTTTCCTAATCAAGTCCAATCAGTATAATCAAACACAGCTGGACTCCAATGAAGGTGTCGAACCATCTCAAGGATGATCAGAAGAAATGGACAGCACCCGAGTTCAATATATGAGTGTCACAGCCAAGGGTCTGAATACTTCATGGCTGTGTGATATTTCAGTTTTTCTTTTTTAATAAATCAGCATAAATTACAACAATTCCGTTTTTTTTCTGTCAGTATGGGGTGCTGTGTGTAGATTATTGATGAAAAAAATCTACTTAAATGATTTTAACAAATGGCTGCAATATAACAAAGAGTGAAAACTTTAAGGGGGTCTGAAAACTTTCCGTACCCGCTGTGTGTGTGTGTGTGTGTGTGTGTGTGTGTGTGTGCGTGTGTATTAGCGGCTGGAGGGCTCAGTGGGTAACACTGCTGACTTTGAGTAGGGACTTTGGTTCAAATCCCGGTCAAGGCAAATATGGTAACATCCAAGTGGGTCCTTAGGCAAGACCCTTCACGCGATATGTCGATACCTCAGATGAGCGATACCCATAATGATAGTTGTCGCCCAGGTCAACAAGGTCCAGGTCAGGTGTTGGGGAACCAAGACACTCTGGTGAGAAATTGTCTACTGGAACAAGAGTAATACATTCATGGGTCAGTGTGGAAAACAAGGTACTGATGGAGTGCTATATGATAGTAACCCCAGTGAAAGGGTATACATTCAGAGAATGTGGGAGTAATAGACTCTTCGAAACCCAACATCCACAATGAGTAAGAAACAACTACAGGCTCACTGTTTGAATGTTAGCAAGTGGAACTATCACAGTTGGAGACAGATGAGATGAGTACCTCATCAGAATCAGAATCAGAATCAGAATCATCTTTATTTGCCAAGTATGTCCAAAACACACAAGGAATTTGTCTCCGGTAGTTGGAGCCGCTCTAGTACAACAGACAGTCAATTTACAGAACACTTTGGAGACATAAAGACATTGACAAAAAACAACAACAAACAACAATTGTGCAAAAAGATGCAGAGTCCTCAGTTCGAATGGCTAATGACGCAATAGTCTGGTGCAATGACCATTGTGCAAAGGGCACTGAGACTTCAAGGAGTGTATGCGGTTTAAAGTGACGAGTACTGCGATAATCTGGGACAATGGTTGTGCAAATGTTACAGATACTCCTCAATCAGTGTGCAAATGAAGCAGATACTACTCTGGCATGAGTGGCCACTATATGCAAATAGCGCAGCACGGCGAGACAACTACAGTGAGTGCACGAGTAATACATAATACAGAATACAGAAATGTGACAACGAACTCAAGTCAAAAAATTGCCAGCTTGTTGTAATGGAATTGTAAGTTAGCTGTTCAAGAAGTTGATTGCAAGAGGGAAGAAGCTGTTGGAATGTCTACTAGTTCTAGTTTGCATTGATCGGTAGCGCCTACCTGAGGGAAGGAGCTGGAAGAGCTGGTGACCGGGGTGGGGAGGGTCCGAGAGGATTTTGCACGCCCTTGTCTTAGTTCTGGCAGCGTGCAAGTCCTCAAGGGTGGGTAGGGGGGTACCGACAATCCTTTCAGCAGTTTTGATTGTCCGTTGCAGTCGGAGTTTGTCCTTTTTTGTAGCAGCACCAAACCAGACTGTGATGGAAGAACACAGGACTGATTCGATGACCGCTGTGTAGAACTGTCTCAGCAGCTCCGGTGGCAGGCCATGCTTTCTCAGAAGCCGCAGGAAGTACATCCTCTGCTGGGCCTTTTTGAGGACGGAGTTGATGTTGGTCGCCCACTTCAGGTCCTGGGAGATTGTAATTCCCAGGAACTTGAAGGTCTCGACGGTTGACACAAGGCAGCTGGACAGCGTGAGGGGCAGCTGTGGCGAAGGATGCCTCCTGAAGTCCACGATCATCTCTACAGTCTTGAGCGTGTTCAGCTCCAGGTTGTGTCGGCCGCACCACAGCTCCAGCCGCTCCGCTTCCTGTCGATATGCAGACTCGTCGCCGTCCTTGATGAGGCCGATGACAGTGGTGTCATCTGCAAACTTCAGGAGTTTGACAGTCGGGTTCGCTGAGGTGCAGTCGTTCGTGTAGAGAGAGAAGAGCAGCGGAGAGAGGACACAACCTTGGGGCGCCCCAGTGCTGATGCTGCGTGTGGATGAGGTGGCCTCCCCCAGCCTGACCTGCTGTGTCCTGCCCGTCAGAAAGCTGTAGATCCACTGGCAGATGGCAGGTGAGACGCTGAGCTGGAGAAGCTTGGATGAAAGGAGTTCAGGGATGATGGTGTTGAACGCTGAGCTGAAGTCCACGAACAGGATCCTCGCGTAGGTCCCTGCACTGTCGAGGTGTTCTAGGATGAAGTGCAGTCCCATGTTGACTGCATCATCCGCAGATCTGTTCGCTTGGTAGGCAAACTGCAGGGGGTCCAGCAGGGGACCTGTGACACTCTTGAGGTGGTCCAGCACAAGACGTTCAAAGGACTTCATGACCACAGATGTCAAAGCGACAGGCCTGTAGTCATTCAGACCCGAGATTGCAGGTTTCTTGGGGACTGGGATGATGGTGGAGCGTTTGAAGCAGGATGGAACTTCGCACATTTCCAGTGATCTGTTGAAGATCTGAGTGAAGACTGGCGCGAGCTGGTCCGCGCAGACTTTGAGGCAGGATGGAGACACGTGGTCCGGGCCTGCCGCTTTGTTAATCTTTTGTTGTTTGAAGATGCGTCTCACATCCTGTTCATGGATGGTTAACGCAGAGGTCAGAGGTGTGATTGTGGTCGCGGGTGGGGCCGGGTTGGTGTGTGGTGTGAAACTGTCCTTTTCAAATCTGCAGTAGAAGGTATTCAAGTCGTTGGCTAGTGTGCTATTGTTCTCAGCTTGGGGGGATCGTCGCTTGTAATTAGTCAGCGACTGGAATGCATGCCAGACTGATTTAGAGTCGTTTGCGCTAAACTGTTTTTCCAACTTTGCTGTATAGATCCTCTTTGCAATGTTAATTTCTTTGGTCAGCTGGTTTCTAGCTCGATTATACAGGGCCCTGTCCCCGCTCTGATATGCGTCCTCCTTAGCTTGGCGAAGCTGCTTAAGTTTAGCAGTGAACCACGGCTTATTGTTGTTGAATGTGCGAAATGATTTTGTTGGAACACAGACCTCTTCACAGAAACTGATATAGGATGTGACAGTGTCCGTATATTCATCCAGGCTGCCAGCTGAATTTTCAAAGACACTCCAGTCTGTGCAGTCTAAGCAGCTTTGAAGTTCCATCTTGGCTTCATTTGTCCACTTTTTGACTGTTTTCACTGTAGGCTTCGCACATTTAAGTTCTTGCCTGTACGTCGGTATTAAGTGAATTAAGCAGTGATCAGACGAGCCCAAGGCTGCACGAGGTATAGCACGGTATGCGTTTTTTACCGTGGTGTAGCAGTGGTCTAAAGTATTATTTTCCCTGGTAGGACAGTCGATGTGCTGCTTGTATTTAGGGAGTTCGTGGTTGAGTTTAGCTTTGTTAAAGTCCCCGAGAATAATGAGGGGTGAGTCGGGGTGTTTTTTTTCAATTTCGTTGACTTGATCGGCGAGCGTTAGCAATGCGGCGTTCGTGTTAGCTTGAGGCGGAATATAGACGGCAGCGAGAATGAATGATGCGAACTCACGTGGCGAGTAGAATGGTTTACAGTTTACGAATAGCGACTCCAAATGCGGGCTGCAGTGTGTGCTGATCACCGTGACGTCCGTACACCATTTTTCGTTGATATAGAGGCATATCCCGCCGCCCTTTGTTTTCCCCGATGATTCCATGTCGCGGTCCGCTCGATGAATGTGGAAACCAGGAAGCATAATGCCGGCATCAGGTACAGCGTCGCAGAGCCAGGTCTCCGTGAAGCACATGGCCGCGGAACGTCCGAAGTCTTTACTTGTCTTTAACAGAAGATGAAGCTCGTCCATTTTGTTGGGTAGGGAGCGTACGTTCGCGAGGTGGATCGACGGGAACGCCAATCTGTGTCCTCTCTTGCGGAGTTTCACCTGAATGCCGGCTCGCTTCCCTCTGTGGCGCCGCTTCCGTCTCCATGCGCCGAAAACCGCGGACGCCGCTCCGGTGAGTAACTCTGGGAAAAAACTGAGCGGATATTCGAAAGTTGGTGACAGAAAGTCTGGAGTAGACTCCTTGATGGTTAGCAGGTCTCCCCTTGTGTAAGTGAGTCGTGTAAGGTCTCCAAAGACGGACGAAAAACACAAAAACAAAGACAATACTAGAGAGCGCGTTACCGAGGCGACCACACTGGTAGGCGCCATCACACATCATCTGCAGTACAAAGATGCTACGGCAAGGGGGAGCCAGGGGACAAGGTCGTGGGGGTGATTTCACCATCACCCCCAAACATCGACATTGGGTTCCAAGCCCTACAAACAGAACAGCTCAATAGAACAGCAATTGACCTGCGAGAGAAGATCATGAAGTCCTGGTGGACCTCAGCTACAGTACCTCATGCTTGCCAACGCTCACGAAAGAAGTACAATTAGAATCCCTACTGGGCAGAATCAACACAGCACTGCTAAGCATCCCTACCAAGAACATCACAGAGACCAGTAAGCTGATACTGTTTGTGCAGTGGTATACGTTATGCTAGAAATGCTTGGTTACAAGATACACAACCAGAAGGACCGAGGGCAACCTCCGTGGAAGAGAAGGCTAGAGGCAAAAATATGGGAGAGCCGGACAGAAATTAGCCTACTCACAGATTAAAGCAAAGGTGTGAAATTTAAGAAAGAACTGTGCAAGAAATACAAGAGGTAGTAACAAATTAAGAAAGAACTGCCCAAGAAATAAAACAAGATGTAAAGTTTCCAAAATAACTTTATATAAAAATAGAGGCTAGAGGAGTGTTACATGAATAAAATGAGCCCTCATTTGTAAGAATCGGATAAGGATTGAGGATTTTATGCCACTTTTTATGTCGATAATTTACCAAAGTTTTCTGCCCGGAAATCAGTGTAAATCACGATGAAACTTGTCAACGAAAACCTTGACTGTTTGATAGAAAAATTCCAGCATGTTAGCCTTATTAGTTGTAAATGAAAAGTGTCAACAGGCCATTTTCAGAGTTTTCTATGGCATCCACTCGAGCCGTCTCATTTTTAGGATCAAACTGAGAGCAATTGCATCGCCGGAATTACTTCAAACTTCGCAGAAAACAAGAAAAATAATAGTGAATCAAGGACATGTAGGTTTCAATCGTGGACGAATCCTATGGACGTATGATTTTTGATGCTAAAATCATTGAACATTTGCATCTTTGTCAGAACCACAGAAAATCTCAACTGAATTGAAAAATTCAAAAACGAGGTTGTAAAGGGATTTCCCAACACTGTAGAAGAAGAAGAAGAAGAAGAATCATCATCTTTTATTGTCATGAATTTAAGTGATATCACATTCTTAATCCATAGGGTTTAATATGACATCGGTCCACCTTTTGCAGCAAAACGGCTTCAACTCTTGTGGGAAGGCTTTCAACAAGGTTTTGGAGTGAGTTTATGGGAATTTGAGATGGGTCTATAGCTTGCTAACATGGAAGCGTCCAACCTTCTATTGTTTAGAAGAGGCTTAATGGCAGCTACTTTTAAGAGCTTTAGGGAACTTGGCTGACTGAAGTGAGCAATTGATTGTTTTACTGTAAATCAGCCAGCATAGACTTCACAATAGTTTTGAAAAAGTCAGATGGTATTGAGTCATGACAGCTTGTTGATTGTTTCACCTGCTGAACCATTTTGTCTACAATTTTTTTGGTCAACTGTATCAAATTATGACATGGTAATAGAGTTTTCCTGGGTCGCTTTAGATTTAGCATTATTTTATCATTTTGCTGATTTGCGCTGATATTTAACCTGATTGATTGTATTTTTTTTCACTAAAATAAAAAGCAAATTCAATGCATTTATCTGCTGTTAGGAGTTCTGGAGCTATCTGATTCCGGGGAGTTGTGAGCTTGTCAACCACAGCAAACAGAGAGCGAGTATTGTTGAGGTTCTTACTGATGATTTCAGAGAAGTGTTGCTGTCTAACCCTGAATAACTCTTGGTTAAAATTACAAAGACTTTGCCGTAGAGGTCGTAGTCAATTCGGAGTTTATTTTTTTTCTGAACTTACGTTCGGATTTCCTCCACTTTGATTTAGAGGTCTTTACCATCATAGTGGTCTTAAGAGTTCATCAAACATGAGGCAGAGGATTTATTCCTAAAAGTATACCTGTATTTCTTATTTGTAAGCCACTGCAACATAATGCACAGTCCAAACATTAACACTGTGCTTGAATATAGACAAATCAAAATGTACTCAAATAATGATTTAAATCTATTCAACAGAAATGTTAAAGAATTCATACTCAAATAAATATTTAAAAACAAACATTTCTTATCCATATAAATGCAATAGTACTGTACTTAAGAGTTGAATCCAACTCAACTGTGTTTCAAAACTAAAAAAATGAAATGTACTTGCTGAAAAAAAGTTCATTTAAAAAAAAAAAAGTGGAAGTATGAATAACAACCTTCATTCAAATATGTTTTTACTGTATCATGATTTAAATGTTGTGAATGTTATTAGTATTTAATTCAGGGACGCTTTTGTGTACTACTATTTAAGAATCACAGATGCGATGAAGGACATATTTCTTTAAAGGTCCCATATTTCACCAAACCAACTTTTTCTGGTATTAGGGATGTAATACTGTCTATATGGTGCCTCAGTAAACATGTGATATATAAATTAAAATCGTCCACGCATTCCTGATTTCCAGACGCTATTTTGCAGAGATGCCTGAAATCAGGTCCTTCGTATTTCTTGACCTTATCTACGTTACAAACGAAGATCTCTGCCTACCTCTCCGCTCTTAGCCAGCGCTGTCAACATAACAAACACATGTGCTCTCCCAGGTGGGGCTTCTACACGGAGGCAACCAATCAGAGGAAAGGGGGCGGTCCTGTCCATATATGGACCAAGTGGATACAAAACTGTTTTTGGGTGAATTCAGTTTCCCCCAGTCCTATTGAAAATGGTAAAATGTGGAGAGCTGACTGAAGATGAAAGAAAGCACTTAAACCACTTATTGATGCTGATAAATAAGAATAAATAAGTAATAATTGATGTGTTAAGCACTGTACATTTGAACTATGTTTTCATACTTGTTCAAATAAACACTGGTCGTGATCTTGTAAGCGCATTAAGTTGTAATTTGGATTTTTGATCAAATACAATATAAATATCGATGCTGGTGGGAATGGCGAGCTATTTTAGATCGATGCATTCATAATGGAGACTCGTTTTGCTGTTGTTGTAAATGCAATTAAGTCGTTCCAGACACCCAAAAATATGACCAAAAACACTTTTTTATCGAGTAAGAGTTCATCTAGTTTAAGATACAGAAAACAATGTGAAATAAATATAAATTACCACTGAAATGGAAAAATAAACATTCAAATTCACTTTTACCTTCAAGGAAAGTCAACTCAACACTAAGTCAATGCAAGTGATGGGCACTATGAACATGTAGTAGTCTGTTAGCACCCTCTATTGGTAAAACGTTTATACTGCAGCTAATGAGTGAATCACATAGCTCCAGCGATTGGCCGCGGCAAAGCTTGATCCAAGGAAGGTTGTCCGTGAGGCGGTTCTCAATTTGCTGCCTGTAGTCGGGTTTCTGCCTGTCTTAATTGTAATATTTATATTTATATTATATTTTGTTTTGTTTGTTTTTGTTTCAGCTCAGAGAAGGCTGGGATATGTCATCACACTCACATGGACAAATAAAACTGGTCTGCTGCAAGACAAAAAAGCGTGTTGTATTTCTCTTAAATACATGTTTGTTTGGTCGGTCTTTATTAGCCTTGGTACAAAAAAACATTTAAAGTGGATGTAAAAAGTCTACACACCTCTGTTCAAATGCCAGATTTTTGTGTTATGAAAAAATGTGGCCAATATATATCATTTCAAAATCTTTTCCACCATTAATGTGGCCTATAGCCTCTCCAGCGCAATTGAAAAAAAATTATATATTTTACAGAAAGGAAGTAAAAATAAACAACTGTAATAATGTGGTTGCACAAGCGTGCACACCTTCTTAAAATTAGGGATGTAGTTGTGTCACATTCAAACTCATGCTAAATGGGAGTCAGCGCACACCTGCCACCATTTAAAGTGTCAACCAGGACACTTCGCTTCTACAAACTTAAAACTGCTGGGTTAAAAATAACCCAAGATGGGTTATTTGGGTAACCCAACAAGTTCCTAAAGTTGGACGAAACCAGCCAGTGGTTATTGTAGTCCAGCTGGGTTTGGGTTCTGGGTGTGACCCTGCATGTTGGGTTGGGATTTATGCCCTAAAATGCATAAATCTAACTTTGCTGTTGGGTTAAATGTGACTTTGTTGTTGGGTTAACTGTGACTTTGCTGTTGGGTTAGTCGAGTGTGACCCAAAAATGGTCTAAAATCTATCCATTTCCATTTCAACACCGCTTATCCTGGTTAGGGTCGCGGGACGCTGAAGCCTATCCCAGCTGACTTCGGGCGAAAGGCGGACTACACCCTGAACTGGTCGCTAGTCAGTCGCAGTGCACATATAGACACGGACAACCATTCGCACTCACATTCACACCGTCACTGAGTGGGAACTGAACCCACGCTGCCCACACCAAAGTCAGGCGAGTGTACCACTACACCATCAGTGACTGTCTAAAATCTAATTAATTATAATTAATGAATTATTTAGTAATCATCCTGTTTTCTGGCCCGTCCTGTTATGTGGGTCTAAACATCATCAAACATAGCAAGCCCACACAGTTTCTTACTGAAAAGTATTTTCTTGTTAGCACTGATAACATCCATCCATCCATCCATTTTCTGAGCCGCTTCTCCTCACTAGGGTCGCGGGCGTGCTGGAGCCTATCCCAGCTGTCATCGGGCAGGAGTACACCCTGAACTGTTTGCCAGCCAATCGCAGGGCACATAGAAACAAACAACCATTCGCACTCACAGTCATGCCTACGGGCAATTTAGAGTCTCCAATTAATGCATGTTTTTGGGATGTGGGAGGAAACCGGAGTGCCCGGAGAAAACCCACGCAGGTACGGGGAGAACATGCAAACTCCACACAGGCGGGGCCGGGGATTGAACCCGGGTCCTCACAACTGTGAGGCTGACGCTCTAACCAGTCGGCCATCGTGCCGCCCACTGATAACATATTACATAAAATAGTTATTAAATGATGAAACCAAACAAGCAAATATCCATTGTTTTATTCCTCTGACATGTGAGTATAAACTTTTAAATACATATGTAACTCTATATGTAACTTTAATCCTGCATCACAACAACTTCACTGCATTTGATTCATGTCCTGACATGTCAAAGATCACATTCTGAATAAACGTGGGTATTTAACATCAAATATATAAAATGCTTTAAAGGACCCATTGACCGCACCCAAAAGGTATGGGTGCTCCAGGGCTGCTCCATTTATGATAACATATGCTTGTGAGCGTTGATGCTCCTCCCTACTCTCCAGTTACTGTGGCCAGGTAGTGCATCAGGTTTGTTTCAGGCTGAAGAAGAAAACAGCGAGGAAAAGTAGCAAAATTATTACAAGTTGATACAACAGGTTGGCCTGTCACAATTGTTTTGTCATATTCGTTTAAATCAATTTTCTTTACCGCTTATCCACACTGGGGTCACAGGCTGCTGGAGCCTATCCCAGCATTCTTTCTGGCCCCAGGAAACAACTGCTCAATAAGAGTTGACCTCAGCCTACAGCTGAAGTTTACCACAGACATCACCACCACCTTTCTGAGACCAGACATTGTTATCATGGTCACAGTGTCAGTGCCAGAGTGTGTCTTTTAGGTGGGCATCTGATCAGCATGGGGGAGGGCAGTAGCAGAGTAAAAACAGAACAACCAAAGTCAAGTCAATGTATGTAATGTTGGTCTCCCACTTCAGGTCCGGAGAGACTATAATTCCCAAGAACTTGAAAGTCTGGATAGTTGACACGGCAATTGGACAGCGTGAGGGGCAGCTGCGGCGAAAGATGCCTCCTGAAATCCACGAGCATCTCTACAGTCTTGAGCGTGTTCAGCTCCAGGTTGTGTCGGCCGTACCACAGCTCCAGCCGCTCCACTTCCTGTCGATACACAGACTTGTCATCGTCTTTGATGAGGTCGAAGACTGTGGTGTTGTCTGCAAACTTCAGGGGTTTGACAGCCGGGTGCGTTGAGGTGCAGTCGTTTGTGTAGAGAGAGAGTACACATCCTTGGGGCACCCCGGTGCTGGTGGTGCGTGTAGATGCAGTGGTGTCCCTCAGCTTCACCTGCTGTGTCCTGCCTGTCAGGAAGATGTAAATCCACTGGCAGATGGCACGCGAGACGCTGAGCTGGAGAAGCTTGGAGGAGAGGAGTTCGGGGGTGATGGTGTTCAACGCTGAACTGAAGTCCACGAACAGGATCCTCGCATAGGTCCCCGCAACGTCAAGGTGTTAGAGGATGAAGTGCAGTCCCATGTTGACTGCGTCATTCACAGACTTGTTTGCTCGGTAGGCAAACTGGAGGGGGTCAAGCAGGGGACCTGTGACTCTCTTCAGGTGGTCCAGCATGAGGCGTTCAAAGGATTTCATGACCCTAAATGTCAGGGCGACAGGCCTGTAGTCATTCAGATCCGAGATTGCAGGTTTCTTGGGGACTGGGATGATGGTGGAGCGTTTGAAACAGGATGGTACCTCGCACAGTTCCAGAGATCTATTGAATATCTGTGTGAAGACTGAAGCGAGCTGGTCCGTGCAGACTTTGAGGCAGGATATGGACACATGGTCTGGGCCTGCCGCTTTGTTGATCTTTTGTTGTTTGAAGATACGTTTCACATACTGTTCGTGGATGGTCAACGCAGGAGGGGGAGTCAAAGGTGTGATGGTGGTCGGTGGTGCGGCTGGGTGGTGAGGGGTGTCTCAATAAATTAGACTACGATCAAAAGCGTAAATTTAGTTAGGTAGTGCAATTAAAAAAGTGAAACTCGCATTATAGAGAAGCACTACGCACAGAGTGAAATATTTCCAGTTGTTTTATATATGTATAATTTTGATGATTTTTGCTTACAGCAAAGTAAAACACGACATTTACCATCTCTACAAATTACAATATTACGTAACAAACAATCAAGAAACAATGAAAATGATTTTTTAAGTAGAAATTCGGCAGGAAGTAGTTTCCCAAGTGTTGAATGAATCTATAAAATGGATGAGTACTGAAATAAATGGACTTCCATCCATCCATCCATTTTCTGAGCCGCTTCTCCTCACTAGGGTCGCGGGCGTGCTGGAGCTTATCCCAGCTGTCATCGGGCAGGAGGCAGGGTACACCCTGAACTGGTTGCCAGCCAATCGCAGGGCACATAGAAACAAACAACCATTCGGACTCACAGTCATGCCTACGGGCAATTTAGAGTCTCCAATTAATGCATGTTTTTGGGATGTGGGAGGAAACCGGAGTGCCCGGAGAAAATGCACACAGGCACGGGGAGAACATGCAAATTCCACACAGGCGGGGCCGGG